>NC_138373.1:22630272-22766944 GCF_054177405.1 Leptonychotes weddellii
TTATTTTCTTTTTTTTTTTTTCAAAGATCCTATTCACTTATTTGAGACAGAGAGAATGAGAGACAGAGAGCACGAGAGGGAGGAGCGTCAGAGGGAGAAGCAGACTCCCCGCCGAGCAGGGAGCCCGATGCGGGACTCGATCCCGGGACTCCAGGATCATGACCCGAGCCGAAGGCAGTCACTCAACCAACTGAGCCACTCAGGCGCCCTATTTCTTTGTTTATAAGAAGAGACACTACTTCTCCTTTTCTTTCTTTTTAGCATCTTTTTTAATTTTAATTTTATTTTTTTAAGGTTTTATTTATTTATTTGAGTGAAAGAGAGAGAGAGAGAGAATGAGACAGGGGGATTGGCAGGCAGAGGGAGAAGCAGACTCCCAGCGGAGCAGGGAGCCCGAAGTGGGGCTCGATCCCAGGACCTCTGGGATCATGACCTGAGCTGAAGGCAGACGCTTCACCGACTGAGCTGCCCATGTGCCCCAGCATCTTTTTTTAAAAAAGATTTTATTTATTTAGAAAGCATGGGCAGGCAGGAGGGAGGGGCAAAGGGAGAGGGAGAGAGAGAATCTCAAGTGGACTCAGCACTGAGTGCGGAGCCCAATTCAGGACTTGATCTCACGACCCTGAGGTCATGACCTGAGCTGAAATCAAGAGTCCAATGCTTAACTGACTGAGCCACTCAGGTGCCTCTCTTTTAAGCATCTCAAAAGAACCTCAGCAGTGCTCTTAGAGTTCACAAAAAAATTACTAATGGCTCTACAATGGTCTAAGATAATTTATATTCATGTGTGTTTGCATATTTTTAAAAATCCAAAATACTTAATACCTTTTCTATTGAATGGGAAGAAGGTTCCACTAATAAATATGGCTTGGACTATATACTGACAAGATACTCATTTTTCCTCCATATATGACAGCATTGGCAACATTGTCTTTTTTACTGAAGCTCTTTTGAATTTAATTTTTTCCCTTTTATTTAAATTTGTTCCTTGAAAATTTGTTTTTCTATATTATCTTTAGCATTTTAATCTTCTGATTTTATTTTTTGTTATTTTTAATTAAGTTGGCCCCGTTTTGTTATTTTTATTTAAGTAGGCCTCATGTGCAACATGGGGCTTGAACTCATGACCCTGAGATCGAGAGTTTAATGCTCTACTCACTGAGCCAGCCAGGTGTCCCAATCTGATTTTATTTATTTATTTATTTATTTATTTTTAAAAGATTTTGTTTATTTGAGAAAAGAGAGCACAAGCAAGGAGAGAGGAAGAGGGAGAGGGAGAAGCAGTCTCCCTACTGAGCAGGGAGCCCATCGCCGGGCTGGATCCCAGGACCTCGAGATCACAACCTGAGCCAAAGGCAGACGCCCCCTCCCATCTGATTTTAAAAGATGGATGTGTTTGTGTGTGTGTGTTTAAAATTTTAACTTTCATCTTGGAATATTTAGTTCTTTGAAACAACCCATGAACAACTCTTGGTGTTCTTCTTTTGAGGGTCTCTGTGTTTTATGTTCCTGATAATATGAATCCTGGAATTCTTGTCTGAAGTGCAACACTTTATTTCCAGACTCTTTGTTTTGATTCTAACACTGGACGTTCAGATTCATTGCCCTAATGCCAGATTTTATGTTGGCTTCCTGAGATTTGCCAGATTCAGACAGAAAAACCTATTAATTGTGGGAAAGGTGTCAAATTTCTATAGAATGGGACTCTGATTATGTTAGATTCTTTTTTTTTTTTTTTAAAGATTTTATTTATTTGACAGAGACACAGCGAGAGAGGGAACACAAGCGGGGGGAGTGGGAGAGGGAGAAGCAGGCTTCCCACCGAGCAGAGAGCCCGATGTGGGGCTTGATCCCAGGACCCTGGGACCATGACCTGAGCCGAAGGCAGACGCTTAACGACTGAGCCACCCAGGCGCCCCTATGTTAGATTCTGATAAAAAAAAAAAATCCCAGTGCTCACCAGTATCACATAGTATGGTGCAGTTGAATTTTTCTTGCCTGTCTTTATATTCTTCAAGTAAATGTGAAGAAAAATGAAAGTGTAGCAGGTTCCCCAACAGCAGAACTATGAAACTTGAGATTCAGTGTTTATTCTTTAGTCGGGTTTAAAGGAATCTACCTTGGGTCATCTGACTAGCTCAGTTGTAGAGCATGTGACTCTTGACCTCAGGGTTGAGTTTAAGCCACATGCTGAGAGTAGAGTTTACTTAAAAAAAAAAAAGAAATCCACCTTAAGACACTATTGTTTTTGAAGGACTTGAGTTAGAATTCTGACCATGAAAAAATGATTAATTCTGTCATAATTTGAAATATTGATAGCATTTTATTTTTTTATTGATAGCATTTTAATGTGTGATATCTTATTCCTTTTTTTGAAAATACTGAAATGAAGGGACACCTGGGTGGCTCAGTTGGTTCAGCGTCCAACTCTTACTTTGGCTCAGGTCATGATCTCAGAGCTGTGAAATCGAGCCCCAAGTCATGCTCTGTGCTTAGCAGGAAGTCTGCTTGGGATTCTCTCTCTGTCTCCCTCTGCCCCTCACCCTGCCCGTGTTTTCTCTCTCTCTCTCTCAAATAAATAAAATCGTAAAAAAATACTGAAATTAAAATTGAAGTTATGTTTAATAAAGGTTGTATGTGTGGAGAGTAACCAAATGGCTGACTGTAAAACAAAGTTTTGTAAAAGAAGCCTTTATTTAAGTGGCCTATCTTGTATAGTTATTGGAATGCTAGTATTCCCTATGTTTTTACTGTTATTAGGATATAAAAATTACACCAGTAGTGCTGTTCTTCCCACACTTAGTTCATATAAAAATCCATTTGCTGTCGTAGTATAATTGCATTGGAGAAGTTAGAAATAGAACCGGTGTGTTTTATGTTCCTCTTTCAGGTGTATTTATTTTTAAGAGTATGTGCATTTTTATTTAGTATTGATCCTTCACATATATTTATCTTAGGAGAGGCTGGTGTCATGAAAATAACAGTGGAGTAAAAATGGGAAGACAAAGGTCCTTTGTATTGGCACTACCCAGTTGTTCCTCTCAGGAGGTAATTCTTGCCTTCCCTAAGATGTAGGGTTATGGGGGTTCAGGTTTGGAAGATGACTTTCAAAATTATTTAAGTGCTACACAAATGCTGTTTAGATGTTGCCATGTCTGAATCAAATTTGGAATTTCAAAGATCCTCCCTCTTTTATCTCTTCCTCAAAAAGTTTTGGAATTTATTACACGCATGCGCACACTCACACTCTAGTTCACATTTCTTTTTTTTTTTTTTTTTTTTAACTTTATACTTTTTTAAAGATTTTATTGGGGCGCCCGGGTGGCTCAGTCAGTTAAGCATCCGCCTTCTGCTCAGGTCATGATCCCAGGGTCCTGGGATTGAGTCCTGTATCAGGCTCCTTGCTCATTGGGGAGCCTGCTTCTCCCTCTGCTGCTGCTCCTCCTGCTTGTGCACTCGCTCTCTCTGACAAGTAAATAAATAAAAAAAATATATATTTTTAAAGATTTTATTTATTTGACAGAGAGAGACACAGCGAGAGAGGGAACACAAGCAGGGGGAGTGGGAGAGGGAGAAGCAGGCTTCCCGCTGAGCAGGGAGCCCAATGTGGGGCTCAATCCCAGGACTCTGGGATCATGACCTGAGCCAAAGGCAGACGCTTAACTGACTGGGCCACCCGGGCACCCCAATAAATAAAATCTTTAAGGAAGAAAATAAAATTTTATTTTATTTATTTATTTACATTCAATTAATTAACATACAGTTATTACTAGTTTCAAAGGTAAAGTGATTCATCAGTTCATTTTTTTCTTCTAGTACTCAATGTGTGTGCACACGTGTGTGTAGTAATTCTAAAGATTTCATAAAGAGTATGAATAATTCAGTGTATATGAAAGCACATGTAATTGTTAAATTTCTATTAGGTGTGGCGTATGTCATTTTAAATATTATTTATATGAAATATTGTGATAAATGATATTTATTTAAAAAATGTGTGGATATGCAATTAATTGCTCTCCAGTATAATAGTGGTTCTCTTTCTCCATTTTTTAGTGTGCTTACCATTATGTAAGCCTGCTTCAAGTTGGCTAATGAGGAATTTGACTGTAAATCTGCATCATTCTATATTTTTTCTCTTTATCTTACTGTTCACACTTAAAGAACTTGATGCCACTTGAAATTATGAGCCAGAAAAAAAGAATCTAATCTTTGTGACTACTTGCATACATTGGAGGGCAGGTGCCAGTGGAATAAATAGAGAAGGTGTGGATTAAAAGGTAGTTTGTACCTTGGTTAACTTTTGTTATACAGTTGGAATTTAAAGACCTAATTCTTTAAAAATTCCAGTTGAATGACGCATTGCTCCCCCTCTTCTCCACCATCTGGTATTAATGTTTTAAAGGGAGTGGGAGTGGGCGCCTAGGTGGCTTAGTTGGTTAAGCGTCTGTCTTCGGCTCAGGTCATGTTCTCAGGGTCCTGGGATTGAGCCCCACATCCGGGTCCCTGTTCAGCGGGGAGTCTGCTTCTCCCTCTCCCCTTTCCCCCTTCGTGCTCTCTCTCTCAAATAAATAAATAAAATCTTAAAAAAAAGAATCAGGGTTCTTTATTTATTTATTTTAAAGATTTTATTTATTTATTTGAGAGAGAGAATGAGAAAGAGAGCACGAGAGGGGGGAAGGTCAGAGGGAGAAGCAGACTCCCCGCTGAGCAGGGAGCCCGATGCGGGACTCGATCCCGGGACTCCAGGATCATGACCTGACCCGAAGGCAGTTGCTTAACCAACTGAGCCACCCAGGCACCCAGAATCAGGGTTCTTTAAATAAAAAAGGGAGTAGGGAGGATAGGTCATGAAATCATAGAAAGGATATACTCTGCCACTGTAATAGTTTGAAGTACTTAAAAAAAACCACATATATCTTCTGAACAAAGATAGGAAGTAATGAAATTTTATGTCGTTTTTATGAGAATATATACAGTATTAAGCTATCATGAGATTTTGGTACTATTTTAAATTATGTCACTGTAAATTTACTCAATCAGTAAATGCTGTCTCCTAAGAAACTTTGTATCTAGAAACATTGATTTTTCTCTTTTGTTGTAAAAGGGAATTACGAAGATTTCTATTTTTAAACCACTTGTTTAGTATAAAATCTGACAATAAAAAAAATGCCTATAGACCTTGTGGGTTTAAAGTGGCTGAAGCGATGATTTTGTACTGTTTCATAGCTTTTTTTTTTTTGTTGTTTCATAGCTTTCTTAAACTTAAGGCTTAATACTTTTTTTTATTTTGTCTTTTTTTTTTTTTAAAGTAATTTCTACACCCAGTGTGGGGCTCGAACCCACACCCTGAGATCAAGAGTTGCACGCTCCACCAACGGAGCCAGCCAGGTGCCCCAAGGCTAAATACTTTTAAATACCTCAATATATTTCTTGCTGTGGCTGAGCACAGTGTTTCCCAGCACTTGATTGCCACTTGCTAGTATGTTTCAGTAACTACCAAAACTGTCTTAATGAATTTTCTAATAGAAGAATAGTGTGGGGCGCCTGGGTGGCTCAGTTGGTTAAGCAACTGCCTTCGGCTCAGGTCATGATCCTGGAGTCCCTGGATCGAGTCCCGCATCGGGCTCCCTGCTCGGCGGGGAGTCTGCTTCTCCCTCTGACCCTCCCCCCTCTCATGTACTCGCTCTCTCTCATTCTCTCTCTCTCAAATAAATAAAATCTTAAAAAAAAAAAAAGAATAGTGTGATTATTTTGAAAAGTATCTTCCTTTCCCAGCTAATTGATATAGGAGGCCATATCTTTTGAGATTTATTTATGAGACCTTTCTGTTTATTTAAATAGTAGGAAGTAGTTATTTCAAGATTACCCCTAAAACAGAGGTCCCAGTGTTTAAGTAGGAGAGTTTACCGTATGTATTTACCTCTGATTGCAGGTAGTATGTTTCTTTACCATCGTACATCAGGAGACCTACGGAGCTAGGTCTTATAGGTGTTATAGGGGATGTTGAAAGGAATCAATCCATTTAAAAGTCCACCTGTTGTCTCAGTATAGAACCAAGGTTTTTTTAGATTCTTCTCTAAGGTATATTTATTTATTAAGAGGGTTGGGGCAGGGGTAATGTGTATAATTTGAGAATGCCCTGAAGATATTTCTGTTAGTTTCTTCCTCTTTTTAAGAATTACTAGTGTGGAGGGGCGCGTGGGTGGCTCAGTTGGTTAAGTGTCTGCCTTCTGTTCAGGTCATGATCCCGGGGTCCTGGGATCGAGCTCCGCATTGGGCTCTTTGCTCAGTGGGGAGCCTGCTTCTCCCTCTTCCTCTTTCTGCTGCTCCCGTTGCTTGTGCACGCGTGCTCTGTCAAATGAGTAAGTAAAATCTTAAAAAAAAAAAAAAAAGAATTACTAGTGTGGAATATGAAATTCAGTAAGTGTTTTTTCCATAATTGCCATCATATTTAAGATACTTTACATATCAAGGGCTGCATGATAGAATATTGCTCTATTGATACCCTAAAACCTTGACTGTGCCCAAGATTTGTAGGGTGTATCGTACCATGTGGCAGTAGTGCCTAACTTGATACTGGTTTTCTTTAAAAGTATGCATGTCTAAATTGCATAATACTTGGTTTTTCTTAACGTGTTACAAGTGATTTTTGGTAACCACATCATTTTTCTTTTTTTTTTTAAGGTTTTATTTATTTATTTGAGAGAGAGAGAGAATGAGAGACAGCATGAGAGGGAGGAGGGTCAGAGGGAGAAGCAGACTCCCCGCTGAGCAGGGAGCCCGATGCGGGACTTGATCCCCGGACTCCAGGATCATGACCTGAGCCGAAGGCAGTCGCTTAACCAACTGAGCCACCCAGGCGCCCAAACACATCATTTTTCTTGACCAGTGTCACCGACAAAAAAAAGTTGTAATGTTTAACTTTTACACAGTACCTTTATTTTATTTTAATTTTTTAAAAGATTTTATTTATTTATTTGACAGAGAGAGACACAGCAAGAGAGGGAACACAAGCAGGGGGAGTGGGAGAGGGAGAAGCAGGCTCCCCACTGAGCAGGGAGCCCGATGCGGGGCTCGATCCCAGGATCCCGGGATCATGACCTGAGCCGAAGGCAGACGCTTAATGACTGAGCCACCCAGGCGCCCCCGTACCTTTATTTTTGAAAGAGACTACAGTGCCTTTTAGGATTATTTTTAAAGGGAAGATTTAAAATATGTAATTGTTGGAGAATCTCACAAGCGTATCAGTCCCTTGGGGATACGTTTGAGTCTATTAGAGGAACTTTATCTGAAATAACTCTACAGTCAGTATTTGCCTATTTTCAGGACTTTTTAAAGGTGGTTGCACACATTTTTTTTTTTTTAAAGATTTTATTTATTTATTTGACAGAGAGCACAAGCAGGGGGAGAGGCAGGAAGAGGGACAGGGAGAGGGAGAAGCAGACTCCCTGCCGAGCAAGGAGCCCGATGTGGGACTCGATCCCAGGACCCCAGGATCATGACCTGAGCCGAAGGCAGATGCTTAACAGACTGAGCCACCCAGGCGCTCCAGTTGCACACATTTTTATACTGATAAAACCCTCTGCCTTTTCCTTGCTTAGAATCCCAGTCTGGTTTCAAGACTCTTCCTTTTGGGATTTCTGTAGTATTTAACTGTTAGTGATTCTTCTCTAACCTTCTCTGTTTTAACAGGCTATGTTTGGCATTTAACTGGAGAACCTCAGGGGGTGTGGGTGAAGGGGTGGACAGGTTTCTTTGTAGACTTGCAGTCTTTTTGTCCTTCCTCTGCTAGGGAGGTCATGGAGTAAGAGATTTCCTTTCAATCTTGGCAATTTCCCAGGCTGAATGGGATGTTTCTAAAGTACTTCCAGGACTTGCTGACAAAAGAGGAAGATAAGCGATACAAATGGGAGCTGAAGCAGGGTTTCTTTTTAAGGCAGTCAGCTAGCTTGGGTTAAAAATAAAGGCCAGGAGAAAGTGAGTCAAATTAACATGGTGCCTTAGATTCACGAACCTTTAGGTGAACTTTTATTTAGCATAAACAAAATTATTTCTGTTAAATACAGAACCCTGAATTCACATTTGTATTGGAGATTGAAAGTATACCAGATTTTATAACTGCAGATATTCTTAATACCTGGTAAGATAGGAATTTATGCTAGATGAGGTACAGAGCCTTGGTATACTTAAATTAGCAGTGGATTTTTCATGTCTGTCTCAGCCAGTGATTCCCTGATTTTACCAGCCTTAGTGGTTTGACTCTTTCTAAAACAATGTTTTTGTGCTGTCTCAGTGGTCAGTAAGAATTTAGCCGCAGTTTTGAAAGCTATCAACATGGGTAAGGCGATAAAATATTAATAATTTATAGTGTGTTTCTTTTTGTGCATTTCTTATGAAAATAAAGTGCTATAGGGACTATCTTAGGTATTTCTCAGGCATGGATAGAGTGAGATTGCTATTTTGCTAGAAATTTAGAATTTTTTACTGTTAATGTCGGTAACGGTTATCTTTTACTGATATAAGGGCTGTTTTGTTTCTTTCTGTACCTTGGCTAGGCTAATCCTTTCTGAGCTTTAAGTTCCAGTTCTTAGGCCTGATTAATTAATTCAGACATTAACAGGCTTTGGTTTCATTGGAAAGCACAGTGACTTAAAGCTGGTGCCATGTTTTGCTTTTCCACTTAGAATGGTTAAATATGGTAGGCAATGTAAGACTTGAACTACTGAAGTATTAAAAATAAATCAACAGTCTTTCCCTTATCTTTTTATAACTTTACTGTAAAGATCTGTTTCCTTTAAAGTCAGATTTATTGGGGCGCCTGGGTGGCTCAGTTGGTTAAGCATCTGCCTTCGGCTCAGGTCATGATACCATGGTTCTCTGGGGAGCCTGCTCCTCCCTCTCCCTTTGCCCCTCCCCCTCACTCTTGTGCTCTCCCTCTCCCTCTCTCAAAATAAAATCTTTAAAAAATTTTTTAAAAAATCAGATTTATTGAGGTATAATTTACATGCTGTATAGTTCTTTGAGTTTTGACAGATGTATGTAATGTTGTAAAAATGACCACTGCAGTCAAGCTATAGAATAGTTCCATCATCCTAAACCATTTCCTTGTGCCCCTTTGTAGTCAGTATCTACTCTCAGCCCTTGATAACCTCTGGTCTTTTTTTTTTTTCCCCTATAATTTAATCTTTTCAAGAAAGCCATAAATTTTTTTTTTTTTTAAGGAATTTTTTTTGGGGGGTGATGCCTGGGTGGCTCGGTCAGTTAAGTGTCTGCCCTTGGCTCAGGTCGTGGTTCCAGGGTCCTGGGGTTGAGTCCCACATCAGGCTCCCTGATCAGTGGGGAGTCTGCTTCTCCCTTGGCCTACCGCTCCCCCTGCTTGTGCTCTCTCTCTCAAATAAATAAAATCTTTAAAAAAAAAAAAAGATTTTTTTTTTTTTTAATTCTTGAGTAATCTCTACACCCAGTGTGTGGCTCAAACTCATGACCCCAAGATCAAAAGTTGCATGCTCCACCAAATGAGCCACCCAGGTGCTCCAAGAATGTCCTAAATCTTTAAAAAATTGTGGTAAAATGCACATAAATTTTATTATTTTACAATTCAGTCTACCAAGTACAGTTGACCCTTAAACAGTGTGGGGGTTGGGGTGCTGACACCTCCCACTGCCCCCCAGTTGAAAATCTGTATATAACTTTTGACTTCCCTGAAACTTACTATTAATAGCCAGCTGTTGACTGGAAGGAAGCCTTACAATAATATAAGTAGTCACCTAACACATATCTTGTGTGTTGTATATATTATTTACTCTGTTCTTATAATAGAGAAAAGAAAATGTTAAGACCATAAGGAAAAGAAAGTACATTTACAGTACTGTGCTGTACGTATTGTAAAAAAAATCTGCATGTAAGTGGACTGGTCCAGTTCAAATCCGTGTTGTTTAAGGGTCAGCTGTACTTCATGATGTGCAGCCATCACCACTATCTAGTTCCAGAACTTTTCATCATCCCAAACAGAAACCCAGTACCCTTTAAAGTAGTCCCTTCCTATTCTCCCCTTTTCTCAGCCCCTGGCAACCACAAATCTACTTTCTCTATGGATTTGCCTATTCTGGATATTTCGTATAAATGGAATCATGTACTATGTAGTCTTTTGTTTCTAGCCTCTTTCACTTGGCGTAATGTTTTCAGGGTTCATCCATATTGTGGCAGGTATCAATACTTCATTCCTTTTTATGGAATCTTACATGGAATTTACAATCTTCCATTGTATGGATATACCACATTTTGTTTATCCATTCATCTTCTGTTGGACATTTGGGTTTCCACCTTTAATTTATTGTGAATAGTGTTGTGGTGAATATTCACATAACAAATTTTTGTGAGAAGACATGTTGTCAGCTCTTGGGCATATACCTAGGAGTGGATTTGCTGGGTCAAATGGTAATTTTTTGCTTAACTTGAGGAATTGCCAAGTTTTTCTAAAGTGGTTGTACCATTTTACATTCCCTTCAGTTATGTAGGAGGATTTCATTTTCTCAGTATATTTGCAACACTGATATATATATATTTCTTTAAACTACAGCTATCCTAGTGCGTGTGAATTCTTACTGTGGTTTTGATTTACATTTTTCTAATCACTTATGATGTTGAGCAATTTTTCATGTGCTTATTGGCTGTTTGTGTATCTTTGGAGAAATATAGCTGTTCAAATCTTTAGCCCATTTAAAAATTGAATTGTCTTTGGGTTGAGTTATAAGAGTTCATTATGTATTTTGGATACTAGACTCTTAGAAGATACATGATTTGCAAATATTTTTGCTGATTTTGTGAGTTGTCTTTTCACTCTTGATAGTGCCCTTTGATGTGACAAAAATAAAGCTTTAAAAATGCATATTTTTATAAAATAATTCAGAATTCATTTAAATATATTGCTGAAGCCAGCTGTTTCTAATTTTGGTGGCTTTTTCTGTGTTCATAAAAGTCATTCTTTTTTTTTTTTAAGATTTTATTTATTTAATTTGAGAGAGAGACAAAAAGCACGCATGCACCCACAAGTGGGGGGAGGGGAGAGGGAGAGAGCGCCGCAGACTCCCTGCTGAGTAGGAAGCTGGACATGGGGCTCCATCCCAGGACCCCAAGATCATGACTTGAGCTGAAGGCAGATGCTTAACTGACTGAGCCACACAGGCACCCCATGAAAGTTACTTTTTTTTTTTTTTTTTTAAGATTTTTATTTATTTGACGGAGAGAGAGACAGCGAGAGAGGGAACACAAGCGAGAGGGAACACAAGCGGGGGGAGTGGGAGAGGGAGAAGCAGGCTCCCCCTGAGCAGGGAGCCCGATGTGGGGCTCGATCCCAGGACCCTGGGATCATGACCCGAGTTGAAGGCAGCCGCTTAACGACTGAGCCACCCAGGCGCCCCCATTTGTTTTTTTTTTAAAACCGAGCCACCCAGGTGCCCCATGAAAGTTACTCTTAAGATCATATGCACAGATCACGTTTTAGTTATGGAAGTTTAACTTAGAAGACTAATTTTTACTTACTTTAAATAATTGTAATAGTTTGAACCAAGATCATCGTCTAGTCTGTCCATACCCTCCCTTCTCTATGCTGCAGCCACTATGCTGTTCTCTTTTCCCTATGAAAGTTGTGTGGTGTAATATAGTACCCTCTGCTAACATCTCAAACAAGTGAGCAAATCGAAGCTAGTATATAAATATAACTACTAAGTGCAAACTAGTGTGGTACATACTTTGAGAGTTTGAGGAAGGAGCTGGATAATGGGATTTTTTTTTCTGAAATCACAGAGCATTTTATACTAATTGGAACTTCAACTGACTTTATAGTTCTTTCCTTTCTAGATTATAAATTCTTACAGGATTGGAACCATCTTAGTTCACCTTTTGGGGTCATAAGCTCTTAGTCAATGCTCTTGTAGTAAATGACCAAGAAAATACTGATTTTGATAGAATGCTTTGTAGAGGAAGTGTGGGTTGAAGAAAAGTTAGTATTTGTTTAGGTTAGGTAGGGAACTGTATTCCACAGTTGAAAGGCCTCAGTTATGAGAATGGGTGATCATTTAGTCAACAAGTAATTTACATGCCATCTAGTCAGTGGGGATGTGTGGTAGGCAACACTGAGAGTCCCCTGCCCTTCTGGTATTTACAGTCTCCTGGCAGAACACGTTTAAATAAGCTTCTTAATGGGGCGCCTGGGTGGCTCAGTCATTAAGCATCTGCCTTTGGCTCAGGTCATGATCCCAGGGTCCTGGGATCGAGCCCTGTGTTGGGCTCTCCCTGCTCAGGGGGAGCCTGCTTCTCCCTCTTCCACTCCTTCTGCTTGTTTCCTCTCTCACTGTCTCTCTGTCAAATTAAAAAAAAAAAAAAAAACAACTTTAAATAAGCTTCTCAAATCATCTAAGAGCTAAAGGGACTATTAGGTTCTCTGGTAGCACATATATAGCAGGACTACTAGCCAGACTCGGGAATCAGAAACTTTTCAAAGGAAAGCTGATGCTTGGAGGATAAAGAGAAATAAGCTATGGTCAGCAAAGAGTGAGGACAAAGCCATTCCAGGCTGACTGGCTGAGCAAGGTGATTCTTTCTGTGGCAATGAAAGATTAAGATGGATGGGGCATAGAGTGTAAAAGGGGTGGTTGGTAGAGATTTAGCTAAAAAGGGAAGTAAGGTACATGGGATGATAAGGGCAGTGAGAGGATATCAGATTTGTGTTTTATGATACTAATAATGGAATGTGGAGGAGAGATGGCATAGAGATGAGAATTGGAAGTGGGAAACATACCGTCTGACTGATCAAATAGTGCCATTTATTAGAAAGTAGTGGTTAGATGATGGCACCATTTATTAAAATGGGGATTCCAGGAAGAAAGGAGACAATTGTTATGTTTGAGGTATTAGAACATTGAGATTGTTTTATTTATTTATTTAAAATATTTTACTTATCTGACAGATACAGCGAGAGAGGGGACACAAGCAGGGGGAGTGGAGAGGGAGAAGGGCAGGCCCCCTGCTGAGCAGGAAGCCCCATGCGGGGCTCCATCCCAGGACCCTGGGATCATGACCTGAGCCAATCCCCTTAACTTCCCTTAATATTTTCCTTACACCAATCTGTTAAAATTCCAACCCTGGATAAACCCTAGTATCAAATATCCATCCAGCTGAGCCAACCAGGTGCCCCGAGATTGGTTTTTAAACAGTTGGGTACATAGGTCTGGACCTCGGAGTGGACGTCAATGATGGAGGCCTAGATCTAAGGAGTCGATGTCATACAGGTGGTAAATATTGCCATTGGCATGGGTTAAATGAGAAAGTCAAAGTGAGATGAATAGAGGCCTAGGGTCAGGCTTTGAGATACCTCAAGATTTTGGGGTTTGGTAGAGGAGGTTGAGCAAGCCCTCAGAAGTTCCTGAGAAAGTAGAACCAGGTAGGAAGAAATACAGAGTACTTCATCCCATAAGCCAGAGGAAGGGAAGAATCTGGTTACTTTGAATTCTCAGGATCTCAGCACAGAGGGTTATTGTAAGAATTTTAAAAAGAGGTTTTCATTCAGCCCACCTCATTCCTCTGCAAGACACCTTTGTGCAGGCCACAGCCTGCTTAACTCTACTTAGCAGCCCTGTGCAAGCTGCTGAGAGGATGAGTAAGATAAAGCCTGAAGTATGTGTTTAGCAACCTGGGCTCATAGTTGGTTTTGCTGAAAGTAATGGGGCAGAAGCTGGATCAGCGTGGATTGAGGAGCCAGTAGAGGTGAAAAACAGGGTGGGGAGTGGGGACAACTCTTAGTTTGCAGAGAATGAAGGCAGATTATTTGGTGGAGGTCATGTGGGATTGATGGAGTTTTTGTTTTCTAATATTTTTTAAAATATGTTTTTGTATTTTTAAATGGGAAACATCAGAAAATTTTACATGTGTAAAGAGAAGATTCAGTTCAATGGGAAAGAAGAAAAGGGTATTTGCAAAGTTAAGAGAAGGTGGAAGTAGATGGAATCCCAATCAAGGCCTAGAATTGGGTGCAGATGTGTGATGGTATCTTTTTTTTTCTTGGTGAACCAGAGAGAGACAGAGAAGTGTGTGTGTGTGTGTGTGTGTGTGTGTGTGTGTGTGTGTGTGTAGGGGGGTTAGGAGAGTATTTTGGAATCTGAAGAGAATGGGGCAGGTCTGGATAAAGCATGTAGAGAATGAGAGATGAACGTTGGAGGACCTGGGGATGTGGTGCTTACTTATGGATGATGGATAATTGATAACTAGGGTTTATCCAGGGTTGGAATTTTAACAGATTGGTGTGAGGAAAATATTAAGGGGGATTAAGGAGATCGGCAAGAGTGTTATTGAAATGGTAGACCATAAACTCTAAGCTGAAAGGAGGTGAAGAAGGAAGAAAGTACTTGGACTGGGAAAAAGTAGAGAGAGTCACTGGAATTAAAGTTACTTTAAAAAACAACAACAACAATTAGAGTGGTATTGAGAGAGAGCGTGAATAGACAGTTGTCAAAAGTAAGTCATCAGGGGACATTGAGCAAGATGAACTAAAAAGGGGTTATGGAATTTTAGAGACAAGTAGGCCACAAGTGACAGCTCCCCCTTTGGCAGGAACAGTTTCACTGGAGTATTGATGGTGGAACCCAGGTTACAGTGAATTGAAAAGTGAGCGAAGATGAGGAAGGTAAATTTTTCCCAAGAGTTTTGGCTGTGAAGAGTCTAGACAATGAGAATTAGAAGGAAAAAGGGCGTTAAGATTTTGCCCCACCTTTTTTTAAAGTAGGCTCCATGCCCCAGTGTGGGGCTTGAACTCGTGACCCCAAGATCTAGAGTCGCATGCTCTACTGACGGAGCCAGGCAGGATCCCCAAGATTCTGACTTTTGTTGTTGAAAGGGAAGACTCGAGGGTGCTCATGTGTTGCTGAGTGATGAGCAGTAGCAAAGTGGGAGATCCACAGCATACCTCAGAAAATAGGGGCAATGTATGGATTCAGAGCGTTGCTGTAGATAGGACATTTACTTGTTCCATGATGTGTGGGTGATGGGAAGAAAGGCTGTGTGTCAGTGTGTGGGTGAGTTTGTGGGTTTACTGGAAGGAAGTTGGCAGGCACTGGTGGAGTGCTGAAAACTTGAAAGTTAAACAGAACTTAATTTGAGTTCTTGCTCTGCCTTTTACCAGATGTGCAGCTTTCGGTCAGTTATGGAACCTTACGTCATCTGTAAGACGGCAATTTATTATCTTTAGTGATCATAATAGGATTATGTTAAAGATGAAATGAAATACTAAATATATGTAAACTGCTTGGCTCAGTTGCTTACCAGATGTGGTAGGAGCTCAAAACTGTTAGCCCTTACTATTGAGAGTGCTGTAGAAGAATGGCTTGCATTTCTCGTGAAGCAGGAATGTGGAAGGTCATGTACTGGAAGAGCTGGGGAAAGGAGGAAGGTGCAAAAAGTTTGAAAACTGTCTTGGAAAGGAGAGAACCCTGGCTAGGGAAACCTGGGAAGTATTGAAGACCCAGTTGTAGACTGAGAATTACCTGGGGGTGGTATGTTGACCAGCCTTTACACTGAGGACAATTGTGCATGTAGAGCAAAGGTTAAAATCTAATGTAGTACCCTCCTAGAGTTGCTTTGTTTGTCCCTTCTGGTTAATTTGGTTAGAGGTCAATCAGTAGAGGGTGTTTGAGATTCCTTGGAAGGGAAATTATACTGAAGTCAAATCTTTACTATGTTTGCTAAATATGTTATTAAAAAACAAAATTGACAATCTTTAAAATTTTGGGTTAGAGCATGCTCAGTGATTTTAAATATAGATGCAGAGTTAGAGGAAACATGGTCCATAAAACCAGCCTTACTTCTGATACCAATTCCAAGTTCAGGGGGTCCCCAAGGCTACTCTTAGGTTGCATAAGGACTTACTGAACTCATTGAAAGCTGTTCTACTCATGGTTACAGTTTATTACAACTAAAAGATTCAGATTAAAATCAGCTACTGGTGAAGGCCCATACAGCAGAGTCCAGAAAGGTTTTGAATGCAGAGCTTCCGATTGTCCTTTCCTTGTGAAGTCATGAACACAGTATTACTCTTCTGGTGTTGATGTGTGACACACAGTATGCATGGAGTATTACCCACCATGGAAGCTCACCCAGGTATTGTTGTCTAGAGTTTTTTATTGGGACTCCATGATCGACTGCCTACATGCGTAAACTTAGTTTCCAGCCCTTCTGGAGGTTGAGCTGGTCCTTGGGACTCAAAGCCCCTTCACCCTCGTAAATCACGGTGTTACACTTTCTGGTGTGGCCCAAAGCCTCCAGGTGAACAAGGGCACTTTTATTAGGCATGACATTCTAAGACTTTAGAGATTACCTTTCAGAAGCCAAGGGCAAAGGCCAGACAGACCTCCTTTGGTCTTGGTGAAATTATTTACAGTTTTACAAAAATAGTTAAATATGTTTTCATATTTTGAGTCTACATTGCTATTTAGTTGAGTTTGATTAGTGATGGAAAATTGATAAGAGAACCCATAAATAATTAAGATTTGGTATTATATACACTTAATACTTAAGTAGCTAGTGAAGTTTCATCAAATTATATTAACTTGATATTTCAGTGCTGCAAAACCGATGTAAACTCATAATTTTGGCATGATGGTTCAGTTCTGTTTTACTAAATTTGAACTCACTATTTTCTCTTGTGGGAAGAATTTCAAATAGTGAAGTCCATGAGCCTCCCAAATGAATTTTTTAGCCATAGATTCATATTTTATAGCATAGTTTCACCTTTTCATCTGTTCCTCATGAAACATGTCTGAATCCAGGTGAGTAACAGGCATCATAGGGATAACCTTGAATTTATTTCTAAAAGATAAATCATTTTCAAGTGGTATTAACTGTTAGTAATGAAAAACTCACAGCGTATTCTACAACTACTTTATGACAGTGACACTATTTTTGCCCACCATTGCTTTCGAGAATAAATGCATTCCCACCTCATTGGCTTAAGTGCAAATCTCATTTCCTGGTTGATATCCATTACAAATTAGATCTCACCGTGTGAGAGCAAAAACCCTTAATAAGCCTAGTTAAAAACAACTTGAAGCAATATGATGCTTATTCCAGTGACACCACTAGGTGTGGTGTTTGCATCAAGTCATTTTGGGGTGCTTTATGGAAATGCTTCCTGATAGGGAATTCCCTGACTTCATACTTCCAGAGTGGTGCTTTTTTTGTTGTTGTTGTTTTTGCTTTTTAGTGCTTACAAGAACTGGACGAGACCACATGTAGCCAGGAGATACTATATCCCCTTGCACATGGTGGATTGTTGATGTGAGGTCTGAGGATTTGGGTCATTCAAAATAAGTGACCTCTCAGATTTATTACATTTTCTGTATACTGAGAATAGGTAACTAAATGAGCGGTAACTATATTTGCATGTGGTTTGTATGTTATAGTTAACATTTAAATTCTCTTATGTACTAAAAAGTTTTTTTGGTTTGCCACCTTAAGCCTCTCGGCACAGAGTGGCTTTCCATTTCAATTTTTACTTCAGCATATGAACCCTAGAAGGCCATAGTACAACTAAAAGCACCTAACCCATGAATGATATTTGCTTCATGTTTGAACAACAAATGTTTTAACCCACTGTCTTCACTAATATTGTAACTACTGTCTTACAGATTGACTTGATGCAAAACATCACAAAGGCTCCATATTATACAGTATGCGATTTTTGAGGTATGAGCTTTAGAAACTTACCTCTCATGTGGCATGTACATCAGGCTTTAACTTCACTTTAATCATTTGGGGGAAATTTAGGCATTTCTCTTTTTTCTCTCTCTCTCCGTAATATTTTTAGAGTATTAAAGGGGCTGTGGAGGTATTTTTGGTCCTTGCTAGTATGATTCTTAGTTTTAACAGATACATTTTTTCTTATCACTAAACAGACACTACTTTCTGGCAGATGATAGCTTTTCCAGCCCTTATAACTGGCTTAACATTTATACCTGCCTCTTTGAATTCAAATCTGTATTTTGTGCCTTTGATTGCCTCATTTTAAGTGCTCATTTCCGTTCGTTAACAGTTTTCTATTTATTGGACTTGGTGGTGGTGGTGGTGCTAACAGCCTGGTACTGACTTTTTTTGAGACCTAAGCAGTCTTGATATTAAAAAAAATCAAGATTTCATATAAATGCTGAACCATTTTGTGCTTTTGGATTCAGACTACCTATAACTTGAATTCGGGTTGGAAATGTTTTGATCAGTTTGTTTTAAAAGAACGTGGCAACCAGTGAGTTTTTAGACAGTTCTGAGACAGTAGTTCTAACCCTAGTGATTTTGTTGTTGTTGTTACATTTCTGAAAAGCCAAACTCGGGGGGGAGGTGGAACCTGGTGTTCATAACTCATGGGATTTTAAAACCTATATTTCTAATAAATTGGGAAGTTGTTCCCATTCTTTTTTTCCAGTTTAGTTTGAAATCAAATGCTTTGTAGGTAGAAATGGATTTATTGGTAGGAGATTGCTTAATTTCTTCATTGAAGAACTTAAAATCAACTGCTATGTATTGGGTTTGAAAACTTGTTTTGGTTGTATTCCTGTGCTGTTGAACTGCTTATATATTATTTGTCTGTTAGACTGGAAATCTTGAGTTTAGTATTATGGTCTTAATAACTTTTTTTTTTTAAGATTTGTTTATTTGAGAGAGAACACTGGGAGGAGGGGCAGAGGGAGAGGGAATCTTTTTTTTTTTTTTTAAAGATTTTATTTATTTATTTGAGAGAGAGAGAATGAGAGAGAGCACATGAGAGGGGGGAGGGTCAGAGGGAGAAGCAGACTCCCTGCCGAGCAGGGAGCCCGATGCGGGACTCGATCCAGGGACTCCAGGATCATGACCCGAGCCGAAGGCAGTCGCTTAACCAACTGAGCCACCCAGGCGCCCCGGGAGAGGGAATCTTAAGAAGACTCTGCTGAGTGTAGAGCCCTATGTGGAGCTTTATCTCACAACTCTGAGGTCATGACCTGAGCTGAAACCAAGAGTCAGAAGCTTAACCGATTGCACCATCTGGGTGCCCCAGGGTCTTAACTAACTTTGGGCATACCCTGTAAGCTAAGTATTTAAGAATTTAGTATCTCATTGAAGCCTCACAACAACTTTACAGGTGAGATAGGTATTATCCCCATTTTATGCAAGAAACAACTGAGGCTTGGAGATTAAGTACCTTGTGGAAAGTCCCACTTACCTTTTCCGTGTTGGAGTTGGGATTTGAGCCCAAATCATTTTTTAACCCATATTCTCTGCTGCCTTACGTTTACTGCTATGTCCCCAGAAAAATGATACAAATACTTACCTCTTAGTAGTAAAGGTAGTATGTGTGATATATAAACATAATTTAAACAGGAAATTCAGACATTTTAAATATTGGTAGATTTTTGTTATCTCATATCCGTTCATTTGCTAGCAGCTTACTTATCCAGGTTGTGTTAGGCGTCATACATACAGCCAAGTTCAAAATCTGTCAGAAAAGCTCTTAAGCTCTCTTTTCTTTTTCATTTCCCATCCAGAAATTTGTTACGTTATGGTTTATTATAGGTGCACATTTAATGTGCTATTTTTAAAAACATGGGAGATGCCATTACATTTGTTTTAAAAAGCTCTCATGCACCATTTAGTGTTAATGGTACTTAAATGCTTACAGATTAATATGCTTAGAAAAAAATTCTCATTTTTTTCTTGAAATTCCATAGATTATATTTTTTCATCTATTGGAAGTACTGAGCTTTGTTTTTGTTTTTTTTTTTTTAAGATTTTATTTATTTATTCGATACAGAGAGAGACAGTGAGAGAGGGAACACAAGAAGGGGGAGTGGGAGAGGGAGAAGCAGGCTTTCCGCTGAACAGGGAGCCCAATGTGGGGCTTGATCCCAGGACCCTGGGATCATGACCTGAGCCAAAGGCAGACGCTTAATGACTGAGCCACCCAGGCGCCCCATTATACTGAGCTTTGTTGACAAGTGAACCCTGGATGTTTGAAGAAGATACTCCATTACAGAGCCTTAGTTATTTTAATACGCTAGGGTCACGGAATTTTATCAAGTTTCCAATTGAGGGCCTTTAGGAATAATTTAGATTTGTGCCATTTACCCAAGTTTAATTGGACCTGTTGTTTGCATTCCATATTAACAGTGGTTTCAGTAAGTATAGATCAGGTTGTCTGACTGAGCTTATGCTAAGTTCCATGTTTAGTATTTTTGTGGGTGGGGGCAAAGAAAAAATGATAAATTGAAATATATAAACAAACACTGAATTCATTTTTATATAAGAGGGAGGAGCCACAAGGGTTGAGGAATAGGCTAGTTTCTGCTTTTGCCAGTGTCTTCAAGTTTCCCAAATAATTGTGGGTTCAGTAGGTGTTTTTAGTACATACCATAAAAGTGATTTTTTCAGAAAGTTGTTTCTCTCAGAAGTAGTATCGATAGGACAGGAGCTTTTTTCTTGGTATTTTTCATATGGTGTTGTAGTGTTGTCTTATTTCTTGATGCTTTATGTTTGATGGTTGGAAGAATGAGGCTCATGAGAAATTATGAAACTCAGCTCCTGGTTGTACTGATGAGGACATTGAGGCATAGAACTGATCCTTAGATAAGGATAATTACCTTGGGGCTGTACCACTTGTTTATTAATGGCCAAGTATCACGGATTATTCTACACACCACTTGACTTTTAAGTAGATGATGGACTGCAACCTTCAAATTCAGCTTTATTGGATTCCTGATATCTTATTTTTATTTTTCTCACTTTTTATAATTTTGGTAGTGTCTGTAGTTAAGGCATCTTCAGTGAAGTCTCCAATACATTAAAATTATCTTACTTTCCAGCTAGTGTGTTTTTATATCCTGTTGAGCTTGCTTTCAAATATCATTCTGTAATTTACTTTCCCACCAAATAATCCACCAAAAGTTAGGAATTCAGGTGAGAGAGAGAGAGAATATGCCACATTGCCCCTGCCTTATATGTTGCCAGTGCTTTTTATTTTTATGACTGGGAAAACTGTAACTTTTCCACTGATTAACCTCTCCTGGGAGGAGAGCTGAGGAAGAATGATTCCTTTTATCAAATCATGTGAAGAGAATCCTGGACAAGGGTGACCAACTGTCTTATTTTGCCTTGGACTGCAGAGGGGGATTCATGGACATGGGATTTCCATTGCTAAAATTGTTAACCCTTGACCACAGCAGGATGAGTTGGTCACTCTAATCCTGGTAATTATCCGTATTTCTGGATGGGTCTGTAGAAGAGAAGGGGCTGAACAGCTAGCTTTTCACTCATTGACAATCCCTTCCCTGTTGAAAGACTTATTAGTAATTGGAGTGCTTATTTATAATAGTAATGATTTAAAAATTAGAGTGGCAGGAGAGGCTTGAATAAAAGATTTATGAGTTGGGCTGTGAAAATATTTGTTTAAAGTTTAATCTTATACTCTTCTCTCTTTACAGAACTGATAGTGCATCAGCCGACCCAGATACTTTAAAATATTCTTCATCCAGAGATCGGGGTGGGTCTTCTTCTTATGGACTGCAACCTTCAAATTCAGCTGTGGTGTCTCGGCAAAGGCACGATGATACCAGAGTCCACACTGACATACAGAATGACGAAAAGGGTATATATGCTTCCTTTATTGTTAGAGGCATGTTTTTTGGGTTGTTTTTTGTTTTTTTTTTTTAATTTTATTTATTTATTTGAGAGAGAGAGAATGAGAGACAGAGAGCATGAGAGGGAGGAGGGTCAGAGGGAGAAGCAGACTCCTTGCCGAGCAAGGAGCCCAATGCGGGACTCGATCCCGAGACTCCAGGATCATGACCTGAGCCGAAGGCAGTCGCTTAACCAACTGAGCCACCCAGGCGCCCCTTTTGGGTTGTTTTTTAACCTACCAGCCTTTCCCTAGCTTTCTCTTGCCCTCTCTTTTTCTCCCCTCCTTCTCTCTTTCTCTTAATATGCTTAAAATATAAATATTAAATAAGTGCTGTTGTTGAAACTTCATAAGTTTACCCCTTCATTAAAAATTTTTTTAAATTTTTGTACATTATAATACACATAGGCAGTTTCCTTGCCACCCATAATATCACAAAGGCTGAAGTCTCCTGACTACTATCTCTCCTCTAGACTTTAAAAAAAAATTTTTTTTTTTTAATAAATTTTATTTATTTATTTGACAGAGAGAGAGAGAGCACAAGTAGGGAGAGGGAGAAGCAGGCTCCCCGCCGAGCAGGGAGCCCGATGCGGGGCTCGATCCCAGGATCCCGGGATCATGACCTGAGCCGAAGGCAGATGCTTAACGACTGAGCCAGCCAGGCGCCCCAACTTTTAAAAATTTTTAAAGTGCAAAATTTGACTTAATTTAGTTTACATTTCTTTCATCTGTGGATGGACAAAATGAAATCAAGATGATTTCAAAGCCGGGGCAGCACAAGGGAAGAGTAGGAGAAGCAAAGGCTGGTTGAGCTGTAGATGGGTAGTAAGATCCTGAACTGTCAGGAATTGATTGAGTAAAGCAAAGGACCCTATTAAAATATGTAAATATCGTTTTTAGGTGGCTACAGTGTCAATGGAGGATCTGGGGAAAATACTTATGGTCGGAAGTCGTTGGGGCAAGAGCTGAGGGTTAACAATGTGACCAGCCCTGAGTTCACCAGTATTCAGCATGGCAGTCGTGCGTTAGCCATCAAAGACATGAGGAAATCACAGGGTAAGATTGGACAAACTGGGGGCCAGTCACAAATGCCTCCACAAACACCTGTATCCTTTTCTCCCCCCGGATGCCGTATTTCTTTTTTTTTTTTTTTTTTAAGATTTTTTATTTTTTATTAGAGCACAAGCAGGGGAGCGGCAGGCAGAGGGAGAAGCAGGTTCCCCGCCAAGCAGGGACCCCGATGTGGGACTCGATCCCATGGCCCTGGGATCATGACCTGAGCTGAAGGCAGATGCTTAACCGTCTGAGCCACCCAGGCACCCTGGATGCCGTATTTCTTACTAATGCTTTGCACACATGAGTTGGTTCGTTTACTTCGAGTTGAAAAACATGTACAGATGATAATTGTTTGCATTCTTTCTCTTGTAAACTGTTTCTTAGACTAAATCCTCACAGGAAAGGCTTTAATACTTTTTTAGAGTATACTTTCTAGAGAATTCTCCTAAAATTTGAAGACTAGATGAGATTTAAAGAAACTATTTTTCTGGTCATAGTGGATAATGAATGTCTGGTGTGTGGTGGACTCTCCCTGCAGCAGGTCCTTGAACTCTAGGGTCTGTAGGGGCTATGGGTATAAATGGAATGGGTGCTTTTCTAGAGTTAAGTATGCTGATACCACCTTCTGCCTTATAACACAGCCTCACTGTATAGGTAAAATGCCTTGAATGTCAGGTGATCATTAGTTTTCTCAAAGAGAAATTTATTTTGTTGGTAAAGCTAAGTATGAAATCAGGATTTCTGATTTATATACTTTGTTGGATATAGTCACTCTTTGGACATTTAGTTTATGACCATTTGCTTCCACGGGTGTGTGTATACGTATGTGTTGTGTGTGATATCTTGGTGAATATCTTTGTGCATATAGCTGCTTTTTTTTTTTTTTGCATATGGCTTTTAAAAAATGAATTCTTTTGGATAAATTTTCAGAAGTGGACCCACTAGTCAGAGGCTATGCTGTTTCTTAAGAGTGTTTGAAGCCCTTGACTTGGTACGATAGAAGCTAGAAAGTGAGTCCAAAGATAATTGAGTCCAGTTCTTTCTCCTCTGAGGCTCAGAGTTAAGTAGTTTGCTAGTGGCAGAATTGTAAATAGAGCCTAGATTTCCTGGCTTGTAACCTAATGACATATTCAGTGTCCATCTTTACTGAAATACTCAATGGGCTAGGGATTAAAAAGAGAATCATTTTCCTTCTCTCAGATGTTGTAATTTCTTTTAGTAATTTTTTTCCATGCCTTAGAAATGAAACTATTAGACTCTTTAATGTGGTTTGTTTTTACTGTATATTGGTTAATCATTAAATAGCACACATGAAAATATAAAAAGAAAAATTTAGTACTTAAATGTATTTTTATTGGCAATTGTTTGAGCATTCTTGTTTGCTCTTGTCATTAAAAAATAAAGGGCAGAACAGTTCTGGTTTGGCACTTCCCTAGTGGCATCATGCCTTGTACATGGTTGGTGGTAATTAGACATTTGTTGAACTGAATGTTTGATTGCAGTTCACAAAAACTTTGTCTTAGGAAAATAATGATAATGTGAACAAGAGACTTCCCTCCACTGGATACCACATGCCCTCACTGGATACCAAGTGAGAATTAGAAGCATATAGCCTCTTTTCTGCCTGGTTGAGACTTTATCCCTAACCTGTAGACATTTCTTACCTGTACTCATGCTCTTTACCTGGATGTTGAAAAGATTATGGAACAAATCTGAAGAAAGTAATTTCTAAGCCGTCTTTTTTCTCTCAACTGGTCCTCTGGAATGAGGTCTTTGCTTAGGTCTATCTTTTTTGAGGGTCTGCTTTGTGCCTAGCAGTCTGCTGGAATTTGGCTTCTAGTGACAAAAAGTGTACTGGGACCTGCATTCAGTTGAAGTTTTATTGTTTAGTGGACTGTGATTTTTGATGTACTTTAAAATATTTGGGCTGTAAAGTTTCTGTGTTTATACTCAATGCATAACATGTTTATTTTCACAGAGCGATCGATGTCTTACTCTGATGAGTCTCGACTGTCGAATCTTCTTCGGAGGATCACCCGGGAAGACGACAGAGACCGAAGACTGGCTACTGTAAAGCAGTTGAAAGAATTTATTCAGCAACCAGAAAATAAGCTGGTGAGTACAGTATGGAAGTGTTGATAACTTTTGTGTTTCCATAATAAAGTAGATGATGCTATCGGGAGTGGTTTAAGAAGGGAAGAGTTTTGCTTCTTAGGAAAAATGACAGGGATTCCTTATTCTAGGTTAATTTGGCCTATATTATAATGATTGAGAACTTGATGACCCTGATGTGTAATTTATCTGCCATTGGTGGATCCACACTGGTGTCTTCTACAGTAAAGTGCTTTTAACCTTTAATACATTTATTCTGTTGTCCTCAGAATTTTATTTTCTGTATGCCAGGACAGACTATGTCTTTGTTTTTCATATGTGAAATTGGGATTGGGGTGTATGTATTTTGTTCACGGGTAGGTGTGGTCTGGTGGCCAGGGCTAACTAAATGGAAAAATCCTTTAAAGAAAAAAGTTCAGGAGCAGTTACAAATTTCTGTCCAGTCTGAGTAATTCTCCTAATGTGAAATTAAGAACTTGATATAGAGCAGGAAAAAATTAATGAGAATGGTATGATGAGTCAAATAATATTTGGTTCAAAGCAAGTTTTCTACCTCCCCCCATTTTATTATGAAAAAATTAAAATATATAGCAAATGAAATTTTTGAAAACATTTCAAAATATATATAGATACTGAATATCATATGTCTGCAATCTAAATTCTGTCATTAACATTTTATCATGTTGCTTTGTCATGTATCTCTTTACCTCTTCATCAGTCCATCTCTTAATGCATTTCAGAGTAAATAAGCTTTTTGAGTTTATGTTTTTCTTTTTTTTTTTTTTTAAAGATTTTATTTATTTATTTGACAGAGAGAGACACAGCGAGAGAGGGAATACAAGCAGGGGGAATGGGAGAGGGAGAAGCAGGCTTCCCGCAGAGCAGGGAGCCCGATGCGGGGCTCGATCCCCGGACCCTGGGATCATGACCTGAGCCGAAGGCAGACGCTTAACGACTGAGCCACCCAGGCGCCTGAGTTTATGTTTTTCATTGATGATCATGGCAGTACATAGGAATGGATAAATTTCTTTCAGAATCTGAAAGGAAACTTGTAATACTCCTGGTACATACTAACTGCGGACTGAGAATAATAAGAAAAGGAAGGTGTGCTGTTTGATTAGAATTAGAAGGGGAACGCAAGTAAAAAGTACACAATGTTATTGAAAGTATAGGAATTTGAAGTTTTTATACATGTGGTTTTTTTTTTTAAGGTACTAGTTAAACAATTGGATAATATCTTGGCTGCTGTACATGATGTGCTTAATGAAAGGTAAGTAACCAATGGGTAATTTTAAGACTTTAAATATATTTTTAGAAATTATTAAAAAATATGCAAGAAGATAAACCCATTGGTGGCTTCATTTATGAATATCTACTTAATGTTTTACTGGGTTCTCCTGCCATCTTTATCTATGTTAAAGTATTTATATGTTAATTACCATTGACTACAAATGGAATCCACTTGAAAGGAAATGCCTTTTTTTTTATTTTTCTTTCTTTCTTTTTTTTCTAATTTGTCAACATGACTGAGTAATTGAGCATTGACTTGTGGAATGCCATAAACTCTTAATGCAGGCATGAATGAATGCGATTAACTTTTGTAAACTAGAGAATTTTGAAACTGCTTAGAGAATAGAGGTGAAAGGGAGCTTCCTTCTTTGGGCAACAGTGGATTCAGACCACCTGCTCTACGAGGCTACTGGGGTTCTCCACAAAGGTGTGCAGTCTGTTCTTCGTATGGGGATTCCCAAAGAATTGCAGTGTTGGAAAGCACCAAAAACTCATCTCAGCAGGTCACGAACCTTACTGCTTTTTGATGGTTTCATTTTATATAGTTAGTTATTAATATACTTAAATCAGTGCTTTTATCCTGTTAAGTTTGTTGTGCTTTAACTAGTACCATTTCCTGTTTTATAGTCCTTACCTACTGAACACTACATCATATGTAGTTATTTGTAGTGTGTTTTATCTGATCCTTGTTGCTGCCCTTTTCTGTGGATTATTTAATGTAGCTTGAGATGGAATTTGAAGCCTGATTTTTAGTATTTCTGGGCCTTCCCTTACTGTTTGTGAATAATTGATTCTGTAAAAGAAAAGCTAATGTGTCTAACAAAGGTACTTTTGGGCACTGTGGGATAGAGAGAGTAAAGAGCATATTTAAAGATAAAATTTCAATCTTTTATGTAGTTCGAATAGAAAATTAAAAAAAAATCATTGAAGACATTCTTTTGTAAAATGTGTCATTCTTGTCATCTTTGAAAACTTAAACCTTTCGTGTGTTTTATTTTGTTTGCATTGAAATAAACACAGTAGCAAATTGCTTCAGGAGTTGAGACAGGAGGGAGCTTGCTGTCTTGGCCTTCTTTGTGCTTCTCTGAGCTATGAGGCTGAGAAGATCTTCAAATGGATTTTTAGCAAATTTAGCTCATCTGCAAAAGATGAAGTTAAACTCCTCTACTTATGTGCCACCTACAAAGCATTAGAGACTGTAGGAGAAAAGAAAGCCTTTTCATCTGTAATGCAGGTAAGAGTGAGGGGGGAAATTGATACATTTGGGAAGAAAATTATCCTTAACAATTTTCTAGTAATGTTTTTGGAGAGGAACTTGGAGAAAGGAAACTTAGTATAGGGGTTATCTACTGATAGTAAATATGATATAAATAACATTTCTGAGTTTTAGTTAAAGGATACAAATTAAAAGGTAGATTTAAAATAAGTTAGATTTTTCTTTTGTCTTTTCGCTTTTTTGAAGCTTTCCTTTGAATTTTGCTTAGTACTAGAATCATTTGCACATTTGAAAATAGGGACTCAGTGAGGAAAGCTGGATAGGAGGGGACTTGACTTTTCTGAGGGAGACAAAAACTGAATGACACAACTCATTCTAGGCCTTTTTAGGTTTAATAATACGTCCAAAATTCTTATTCCAAATGATACAAAATAATTTTGTGTAAATGAAAACCAGCCTTACTTAGCTTTATTTCACTTTTGTGTAAGTATATTAAAAGATCATTCTCAATTTAAGTTTGAGCAAAGTTACAAGCAGTTAAATTTTTGTTAAGTAGGTGTGAGAGAGCAGAGAGTGGGGTGAGGGGCAGAGGTAGAAGCAGACATAGAAGCAGACTCCCCGCTGAGCAGGGAGCCTGATGTGGGACTTGATCCCAGGACTCCAAGTCTAACGTACTGAGCCACCCAGGTGCCCCAGATATCTTTTATTTATATGTGTTCTTTACAATTGATGATATGCTTTATTTTGCTTAAGTCACTTTAAATGATGTAGTCTGTTTTTTAAAAATCCATTTTTCTTTGATTACAGAGGTTATGTGAAAAATTTTGGGAAAGATTCAGAAAATTATCCGTAACTAAGTATCATAACACCAAATTAGGCTTATTCTGCATATAGTTTTAATATTTTGAACATTTCTTCAAATA
Source organism: Leptonychotes weddellii (assembly GCF_054177405.1). Lineage (NCBI taxonomy): Eukaryota > Metazoa > Chordata > Mammalia > Carnivora > Phocidae > Leptonychotes > Leptonychotes weddellii. Next base: position 22,658,555 of record NC_138373.1, read on the forward strand.
TTTATTTTGAAAATTTTCAAATCCACAGGAAAACAAGTGGACCAGTATAATAAATACCCATATGTCCTTTATCTAGATTTGTCACTTATTAACATTTTGCTACACTTGTTTTATTTCTACACACATAGTTCAACTTTTTTGTTGAACTATTTGAAAAGAAATTACACACGTCATGACAGTTTACCCTATAATGCCTCAACATACATCCCCTAAAAATAAGGCTGTTTTCTTATATTAACAACAAAATTATTATACCTAAGAAAATTAATTTTATTACATAAGGCAGTCCATATTCAAACTTCTGCCCTTAAGATATCTTTTACAGCTTTTGTCTTACCTGACCCAGGATTCCGCCAAGACTTGTGTATAGTTTAGTGCTGTGCCTCTTTAATCGCTATTAATTAGAACAGTTCACACCTTTTTTGTCCTTCATCTTTGTGGAGTGTTCTACTTCCTGGGTTTGTCTGATTGCTATTTCCTGATTTTAAACCTTTTGGTCATGAATACTTCCTGGGTTCATTCTTACTGTTGCATCACACCAGCAGGCATATAACTTCAGTTTGTCTTCCTGTCAGGGATGAAGAGTTTGATCACTTGGTTGAGGTGATGCCCACCAGAATTTTTCTGTTGTGGAGGCTTATTTTTCTCCTTTTGTAATAAGTAATCTGGGCATGATACCTTGAGACCTTCTGAATATCCTGTTTTTTAGTTCTAGTTCACTCAATGATTTTGGCACCCATTCATATTCAGTACCTGTGTGGATTATAACATTGGCAACATGTTAGGTACTTTTCCAGTTCTAGCATTTTTTCTGTAGTTACAACCTCATTCTTTTGTAAAGAAGAGCTTTACTTTTTAGGAAAAAATGGTTTCTAACAGCTACAAAATATTCTGTCAGTGGCATGCCATATATTTGTTTAAAAAATAGAGCTATAGGGGTGCCTGGGTGTCTCAGTCATTAAGGGTCTGCCTTCGGCTCAGGTCATGATCCCAGGGTCCTGGGATCGAGCCCCACATCATCATCGGGCTCTCTGCTCAGTGGGAAGCCTGCTTCTCCCTCTCCCACTCCCCCTGCTTGTGTTCCCATTCTCGCTGTGTCTCTCTCTGTCAAATAAATAAAATCTTAAAAAAAATAGATCTATAGATAGTGGTAACATAAGCCTGCATGTCTGTTATTCATGTGTTGGGGCCATGCTAATCTTTTCTAAATCATTCAAATTTGAAGCAAGTACTAATAACCTAAAGCATAAATTTTATAAAATTTGCTATAAATTTTGAATTGGAAAGTAATTGTGGTACTTTAAAGAAAAGTTTTCCAAGCACATCTTAATTTTTGTTCTTGAAATTTAATCAAGTCCATGGTATTAAAGAGAGCATTTAGGAATAATGTGAACAGACATGACTTAGGAATAATATTAAGAGACATTAAAGAAGAGGAAATAGTATTTATTTTCAGCCTGTTCATGGTGGAATGAAATGTTTTCAACTTATTTTTGAACTAAAACTGCAGACTTTCTTTTCTTTGGTATCATAATCAATTTTAGATAAAATCACTTTTTTTAAAAAAAGATTTTATTATTTGAGAGAGAGAGCACACGCTTGCACGAGAGGGGTGAAGGGCAGAGGAAGGAGCAGACTCTGTGCTGAGCAGGGAGCCCTACTCCAAGGCTCAATCCCAGGACCCTGGGGTCATGACCTGAGCCAAAGATAAAGTCACTTTTAAATAATGAGCCCAACATGCTTGTTTTCTTCCTGTTTTGTTGAATATTCATGGTTTATAACTTTTATTTTTTAGCTTGTAATGACCAGCCTACAGTCCATTCTTGAAAATGTGGATACACCAGAATTACTTTGCAAATGTGTTAAGTGCATTCTTTTGGTGGCTCGATGTTACCCTCATATTTTCAGCACTAATTTTAGGGTGAGTTCCCTGACTCCCTCTGTTCATATGATGGGGAGAAGGATTGGTTGTTTGTCCAAGGACCTTGGGAATCAGAGAGAAAACAAAGCTTCTGCTTCTTGGAGTATAATCAGTGATGCTTGAGGGTCCAGGATAGAATGGTGCAGTAATAAGTTTTTATAAATACTATCTGTACTTTCTGACATTAATACCTCAAAATATTTAAAGAAAAAACATTTCCTCGAGGTCATAAAGTTCCATTATTCTATTGCCCTGCCCTCTCCCTTTCTAAGTTTGTATAATGTCAAATAGGTAGAACACAGATGCTTTTTCTAGGATTTCTTAATCTGAAATGGTCCACAGGAGAAGTAGCAGTTAGACCTTAAAATGATTAGCCCTTTTCTCTTTGTCTCCACCCAGGATACAGTTGATATATTAGTTGGATGGCATATAGATCATACTCAGAAACCTTCGCTCACACAGCAGGTGTCTGGTAAGTTATTCAGCATATACCAGTCGTTTAATAAATGTTATGGAAAGGAGCTCTGGTTCCTCAAAGTCCAGCATACTATTTCTTTCATAATGCAAGAAAAATAATTGCTTCACAGGAATAATTTGGTTATTACATATTTTTTCTTTTTTTAAAGATTTTATTTATTTGTCTGAGAGAAAGCACAGCAGGGGGAGCGGGAGGCAGAGGGAGAAGCAGACTCCCTGCTTAGCAAGGAGCTCGACGTGGGACTCTCTCCCAGGACCCCGGGATCATGACCTGAGCTGAAGGCAGATGCTTAACTGACTGAGCCACCCAGGTGCCCCAGTAATTTGGTTATTATAAATGAACATTATTTGTTAGAATATATCCTTTCAGAGGAAGACTGTGTACTTCGTAGTAGGTAGGGGAGAGTAAGTACAGATTGTAATGTTGCACCTGTGAGAAATTGACTTTTCACGAGTCATTTGTAGTGTGTGCTGGTGGCAGGAGACATTACAGTGGCAATACTCGAGTGTAGATTGAAAGATTCTGGATATTTGTGACTTGTTTTCCTGGTTATTAAAAAAAAAAAAAAAAGCAGGGTACCTGGGTGGCTCAGATGTTAAGTGTCTGCCTTCGGCTCAGGTCATGGTCCCAGGGTCCTGGGATCGAGTTCCGCATCGGACTCCCTGCTCCTTGGGGAGCCAGCTTCTCCCTCTGCCTCTCTGTCTCTCTCTCTCTGTGTCTGTCTCTCATGAATAAAGAAATAAAATCTTAAAAAAAAAAAAAAAGTTTATGTATATCATACCTATGTATTTAAAAAAAATAAAATTGGGGCGCCTGGGTGGCTCAGTCTGTTAAGCGACTGCCTTCGGCTCAGGTCATGATCCCAGGGTCCTGGGATCGAGCCCCGCATCGGGCTCCCTGCTCAGCGGGAAGCCTGCTTCTCCCTTTCCCACTCCCCCTGCTTGTATTCCCTCTCTCGCTTCTCTCTCTCTCTCTGTTGAATAAATAAATTAAAAAAAATAAATAAATAAATAAAATAAAATAAAAAAAAACAAATGGGGGCGCCTGGGTGGCTCAGTCGTTAAGCGTCTGCCTTTGGCTCAGGTCATGATCCCAGGGTCCTGGGATCGAGCCCCGCATCGGGCTCCCTGCTCGGCGGGAAGCCTGCTTCTCCCGCTCCTGCTCCCCCTGCTTGTGTTCCCTCTCTCGCTGTGTCTCTGTCAAATAAATAAATAAAAATCTTTAAAAACAAACAAACAAAAAACCAAATGGATCAATTTGGGGAATTGTTTAAACGATAAATTTATTTCATTTTATTTTATTTTTTATTTAAGTGAATGACTAGCACGACTCATTTGGACATTTCAGCTTGTTTCAGGTGCTATAGTTTCTCTTAGCTTAACTGGTGCAGTGGACTTCTGAAAATAGGATATACCACACTGAGAGTGGTTCTGACCCATTTCCACTGGAGAGATTAATGGACATCTTTGGTGGGTGGTTGGGGTTCTGGAGTAGAAAGCCAGGCTGGTGGCAGATTGTGGCATTTTAGTTTAAGTCTTGTGTATATTGACAATATGGATATTAAATCTGGTAAAAAATAAGGGCTAAGAATCACATTTTAATTTCTGGAGACTGTTCATTTTTGCAGCATTAAAAGAGACTTTGGTTAATCATGATCAGCATGTTTAACAGTTAATAGTTCTAATTTTATGAAACAGCATTGTTTAAGGGTATGCAGCTTGAAAACCAGATAACTTTTAAAACAAGTCTTTTAGATATATTTTTAATTTGGATTTTTTGTTTTTTTCTACTCTTGAATTTTTTGATTCCTAGGGTGGTTGCAGAGTTTGGAGCCATTTTGGGTAGCTGATCTTGCATTTTCTACCACTCTTCTTGGTCAGTTTCTAGAGGACATGGAGGCATATGCTGAGGTGAGTATGTAGAAAGTTATTTCCTAAAATTTCAGTTAAGAACAAACAAAAATCTTAAACAGTGCTACATTTATTTTATTTAAAAAAAAAAATTTTTTTTTTAAAGATTTTATTTATTTGAGAGAGAGGGTGTGCACCAGGGGTGGGGAGGGACAAAGGGAGAGGGCGAAGCAGGCTCCCTGCTGAGCAGGAGCCTGATGTAGGGCTCGATCCCAGGACCCTGGGATCATGACCTGAGCCAAAGGCAGACACTTAACTGACTGAGCCACCCGGGTGCCCCTAACAGTGCTAGATTTATTTTAAAATAATTCAGACCACTTGACATTTAAATAGAAATTACAAGACCATTGCAATATTAAAAAAAAATTTTAGATGCTTTTTTTTAAATAAAGCTTTTATTTATTTATTTGACACAGAGAGAGCAGGACAGCGAGAGAGGGAACACAAGCAGGGGGAGTTGGAGAGGGAGAAGCAGTCTTCCAGCTGAGCAGGGAGCCAGATATGGGGCTCGATCCCAGGACCCTGGGATCATGACCCGAGCCGAAGGCAGATGCTTAATGACTGACTGAGCCACCCAGGTGCCCCTAGATGCTGTTTTTAAGTTACCAGCTGAATTATCAGAAAGACTGAAAGAAAAATAGCAGGCCTCATTTTGCAAAGCTTAAAATATTCCTGGTGGCTAGTAGTTTTCAGACATTTTCTATAGTTCATTTTTATTTTTTGATACCAAAAGCATATTAAAAGTAATGTGAATTGATGTTGTATAAAAGCCCCTAAAGACTTTCCTTTTACATATAGTGGGGATCTTGGATCATGCTTTGCAGGAAAAGACTTGGCTCTAGCAAATTTTTGCAGCTATACAAGTATAGTATGGCGACTTCAGGGGTGCTACTGAAGTCTCTGGTATTGGGTCTTGGCTTTCTTAGCTCACTGGTCATGACTTAAATTGGCCATGTCCTCTGAGAACTTCTTTGTGGTTCTTCCTTATTCAGGCCTACCGTGATTCTTGCTTGGTGTTTGAGGCTCCTATAATGTTTTAGCTTCATCTATGCTATTTCGAGCCTTTCAGAGAAGAGTGGAAGGAAAATTTTGCTTCTACATGTTTCTTTGCCTCCACACCTAGAATATCTTTTTTCCTAGCCCACCTTTAATGCTGATCTACCTCACTGAAGCTGCCCATTCTGGTTTGTAAAGACTCTCCTCCTTGGTGTCCATAAGATGAAATTCTCTTCTATTATTTTGGGTGCTTAATTATATGTAGGTATATGTTGGTTCTAGTATCCCATTTTTTGCCAATCTTTTTTGAGTATATCTTATTTCCTTAACTAGATTTGTAAACCAGATTTTCTAATTTAACACTTCTCTCCCCCATTTGCCCTTTGTGTGCATAATGTTGGTGTGGGGGGATTATTGAGTTGAGTGGCTCAAAGAATACCTGGAATAAGATTTTAGTAGAAACCAATTCAGGAATGGCAAAAGTTTCTGGCTCCATTTATACCTATATATAACAGAGCATATGTACTATTTATTTTTCCCCCACTACCTTTCTGAGTTGGTATGAGAAGTTTTTTGTTTTGTTTTGTTTTAAGATTTTATTTATTTGACAGAGACACAGCGAGAGAGGGAACACAAGCAGGGGGGGCGGGAGAGGGAGAAGCAGGCTTCCCGTTGAGCAGGGAGCCCGATGCGGGGCTCCATCCCAGGACCCTGGGATCATGACCTGAGCCGAAGACAGACGCTTAACTGACTGAGTCACCCAGGCGTCCCTGAGAAGTTATTTTCTTAATCTACTGAGGTTACTTTTGGCTTATTTAAGTATAGATTTGTTAATTAGTGAAGTATAATTTACTTTTACATTTAGATTCATGTTCCTTTCTCTAACAGATTACTTTTTTTTTTAATTTTATTTTATTTTTTGGTGATGGGGGCCAGAGGTAGAGAGAGAGAGAATCTTAGGCTCCATGCCCAGTGCGGAGCCTGATGCGGGGCTCGATCTCACAACCCTGAGATCATGACCTGAGCCAAAATTGAGAGTCGGACGCTTAACCAGTTGAGCCACCCAGGCACCTCTCATGTTTCTTTTCTGATAGGCTAAAATTCCTTTATTTGTAAAAACAAAGTTAATTGACTTAAAAATTGGGAGTTAGTTTGTTTGTTTTGAACAATGTGCTCCTTAAATAAGAGTGCTGTGATTGCACATCTAGGACCTCAGCCATGTGGCCTCTGGGGAGTCAGTGGATGAAGATGTTCCTCCTCCATCAGTGTCGCTACCCAAGCTGGCCGCGCTTCTCCGGGTGTTCAGTACTGTAGTGAGGAGCATTGGGGAACGCTTCAGCCCAATTCGGGGTCCTCCAATCACTGAGGCATATGTAACAGATGTAAGTGTCTTTAGGAGTTTTAAGTATCATTCAAAACCAAAATTGTTGTGTATTGTAAATGCTTCTTTTTCTTTACCTAGTGAACTATGTTACTAACCCTTCATTTGTTTTGTATGTCTGTACATATGTGGCTACTTTAAATTGCCAGAAAAGTAGGGAATCCTATTATATCCCATCTCCTTTCTGTCCCCTCCCCTATATGAGAAAAAGGCTATACTGCATTTTAAAATGTGCATGAACTTTTTTCTCATGAGATCTTTCTTAGATTGATTATTTTTTTATATCCTTTTAAAATCTTTAGAAGGAATATTTTAATTTTTGCTTTATAATTATTGAGTTTAGTTTTTCAACATAATGAGAATAATGCACTGTAGAGAAAGTCTCAAAAAGTAATTTTTTCTGAGCATGACAGGATGAAACAACTTGATAGTCTGACATCCAAGATTATAAAGATACAAGAACTTAAATATTTAGTAGTCTGAGATCAGTTATAAGAGGCAGCATGATTACCACACTTTAGCAGCCCCAAACATTAGCTGTACTCTATTACAGTTCAGTGAGTGGCTCAGTGTATAGACATGAGAAATGAACCTGTCACTGTACTGTTCTTGAATAAGAAGGGAGAAACATGCGTGATAGAGTCATAAAATATTAAATGATTAAAATTTTCTGTTAGGATAAAAGTCTAACTTTTATTTATTTCTGTTGAACACATTGCCAAATAAAATAGGATATTAGTTTTATATGAATTTTTGGTAGGTTAATTGTGTATTTGAACAGAAATGTCAGATCCTGAAGATAATTAAAGCCAGCATTTTGATATTTTAAACCTGAACAAGATGATTTAATGTCTTCATTTCATTTATTCCTTTCTAAAAGTTGGTGGTTTGGTGACTGTGTCAATGTTGAAATAAAGGCAGTAAACTCAGATGTAAAACAAAAGGAAAGAAAATAATCATTTCCCAGGATAGTTACATATTTAATGTATTCTTGTATGAATGTCTTTTAGGCCTTCTTAACCTATAGGTTTAAAGCCTATATGTAGTGATTGTTGAAAATTACAGAAAGGCATACTGTATCACTTTGTTTCTTAACTTATTTTTATTAGAAATTTAGTACATTAATACTGACTTGTAGTTTAGTGGGGTTTTTGGTTGGAAATTACATGATTTTCATAATCGTCAAATAGGTACATGTTATGAATGAGACTTAACCTTTCCAAAGAGATCATCAGTACATGAACGTTCATAAGCTAAGGTGACTTGGGTATTTAGTTTTAAAAGATTGATTACCAAAAGCCCAAGTGCTTTATTGTAGGAAGATTATTCTCATGGCAGGTTATTCCTGTGTTTAATGCTACTGTTCCAAGTACTGGTGAATTTCATGAATATAAAAATTCTGAGCTCCAGCCACTTGGTTACTTTGGCTGGGGGAGAGAGGGTGATAGAAATTGGGTATAAGGGAAATAGAGGATCCATTTTCTGTCACAATAGTACTTTAGAATATTTTAGGCAAGATCATTTTTGCATATTTTACTAAAGATACCCTTTATTATTCAGCCACCGAGAGCGAGAATATTAAGAGACTACTGACAAGGCAGGCAGTTAATTTTCAGTTCAAACTGCATTAAATAGAAACTATTTTCTTACTCTGTGGAAGCATGTGAATTTTTTTAAAAAGCTGCTTGTTCTCCCCATTTGCAGGTTCTATACAGAGTAATGAGATGTGTGACGGCTGCAAACCAAGTGTTTTTTTCTGAGGCTGTGTTGACAGCTGCTAATGAGTGTGTTGGTGTTTTGCTCGGCAGCTTGGATCCTAGCATGACTATACATTGTGACATGGTCATTACATACGGATTAGATCAGCTGGAGAACTGCCAGACTTGCGGTACAGATTATAGCATCTCAGTCTTGAATTTACTCACATTGGTATGTGAATTCTTTTTTCCTTGCTTTTTAATACGGTATTTATTCAGGCCCTTAAATTAGTGTGGAAGAAATGAAAGCCTTGGTTTTTTATGTTTGTTTTTTTGAAGAGTGCATTAGTTCTTATTTATATAATCTAGTTTGCTTTTGCTCTGTTATCTGTTTACTTTTAGTGTTTGATCTCGGTGTAGTTTTTATTCCTTTTCTTCTTTTTTCTTTGATGAAACATTGTCTTTCACGTAAGACTACCTAGTATTCCTGATAAGTATCATATGGGTACTTGATAACTATTTTTAAAGACCTTGTTATGTTTTGTTTCCCATATGAAACTTGTTCTATAGTTTTTATTCTTAACCATAAATATTCTTCCTCCTCTCCCCCATTTATTATGGACATTTTGAAGTATATTAAAAAAAACAGAATAGCATAATGAATCTCTGTATACTTAATACTCTTTCTATAATTAGAAACACATGGTCTATCTGGTTTCATCTAGGCCTCTCTGACTCCCTCCCTCTTCCTTGCTGTGCCTCCATCCCCAACTGGATTGTTTTATTTTTTTTATTTTTAAAGATTTATTTATTTGAGAGAGAGAGATCACAGTGGGGGTGGGGGTGCGGTGGGCAGAGGGAGAGGGAGAAGCAGGCTCCCAGCCGAGCAGGGAGCCTGATGCGGGGCTCGATCCCAGGACCCTGGGATCATGACCTGAGCCGAAGGCAGACGCTTAACCACCTGAGCCACCCAGGCGCCCCTCCAACTGAATTGTTTTAAAGCAAATTCTAGGTGATACTCTGCTGAACATTTCTGCCAAAGTTATACCTCTCTTTGCCAATGTAAAAAAAAATTGCCCATGTTTTAAGTATAGATACATATATCCTATTTAGGTGTCTAGACATTTTACTGTCATAATGTTAAGGCCTTAAAATACAGTTTAGATATATTACTTCTTTAATTAATAGATATTTTTCAGAGCAGTTTTTAGGTTTACACAAAAATTGAGCCTTAGGTATGGAGTTCCCATATGCTCTCCCACAGTAGTTTCCCTCATCATTATTTTTTTTAAGGTCTTGTTTATGTGTCAGAGAGAGGGAGTGTGCGCACACAAGCAGGGGGAGCGGTAGGCAGACAGAGAAGCAGACTCCCTGCTGAGCAAGGACCCCCCCCTCCCCCATGGGGGACTTGATCCCAGGACCCTGGGATCATGACCTGAGCCGAAGGCAGACAGTTAACTGACTGAGCCACCCTGGTGTCCCAGTTTCCGTCATTATTAACATCTTGCTTTAGTGTGGAACATTTATTACAGTTGATGAACCAAATTGACATGTTATTAACTGAGGTCTGTAGTTTACCTTAGGGTTCACTCTCTGGATTGTACATTTTGTGGGTTTTGACAAATGAATAATGCCACATATTCATTATTGTAGTATCATATGGAATAGTTTCACTGCCCTAAAAATGTCTTGTGCTCCACCTATTCCTCCCTCCTGAATCCCTGGTAACTGTGGATACTACTGTCTCCATAGTTTTGCCTTTTCCAGAATGTCCTATCGTTGGAATCATAGTGTGTAGCCATGTCAGATGGGCTTCTTTCAGTTAACTTGATGCATGTAAAGTTCCCCCATGTCCCGTTGTGTCTTGGTAGCTCACTTCTTTTTATTTTATTCTTTCAGATTGTTGAACAGATAAATACAAAACTGCCATCATCATTTGTAGAAAAACTTTTCATACCGTCATCTAAACTACTATTTTTGCGTTATCATAAAGAAAAGGAGGTAAGTGTGGCATTGACAAGGACTTTTGGTAACTTCAGTCATTGAAGAGTTGACTCAAGTTACTTACTAGGCTACATAAATGAAATGGAGTGAAATGATAAATGTTTTAAAATATAGTGATTAAATGATTTATATAGCTTAGTATTTGTTGATTGTCATACTGTGCCACATACTCTTTTCAGATTTCCATGATTTGTTTTTATTAAGTTTGTTTTATTAAAATTTCATAAAACAAGCAGCTGTTAATTTATCAAGTTATAAATTCAGAGATACTGTGTATGTCATAAATTTCATTATTAGCTTCTCAGCCGACTCCCAGTCAAAACCACTACAGGCTTTCCAAGTAGATAGAGGAAAAGTAATTGTAATAAATAGCTCTTTTTATGTGTATTTTGATCCCAGCCATTTTTTAAAAATGGCTTTTTAAGAACTTTTAATTTAGAGGACTCTGTAATAAAGTTTTGAAGATTTTTATAAACTTACTGACATAAATTTACTGACACATGTAGGTTCCCTAAGGTTGGGTTTTAAAAAAAATTTAGGTCTTTGGTGTTTTGGACAGTGAATTTATTGGTCTTAAAATTGATTTGTATCATCACATTATGCAGTTAGTAATTTTATTTTCCGTTTAATTATCACTTTCCTGAATTCTCTCTTTAAAGGTTGTTGCTGTAGCCCATGCTGTTTATCAAGCAGTGCTCAGCCTGAAGAATATTCCTGTTTTGGAGACTGCCTATAAATTAATTTTGGGGGAAATGACTTGTGCCCTAAACAACCTGCTACATAGTCTACAACTTCCTGATGCCTGCTCTGAAATAAAACATGAGGCTTTTAAAAATCACGTATTCAATGTAGATAATGCAAAATTTGTAGTTATATTTGACCTCAGTGCCCTGACTACAATTGGAAATGCCAAAAACTCACTAATTGGGGTGAGTTTTTACTTGCAGTGCTTTGTTTATTCTCACTTAACCGTCTCTTCATTGCATGTTTACCTATCTTATTTACTACTATTACCATGTCAGTATTTCCAGAGTCACTGTAGAACACGCTGCCATATGTAGGACATGCCTGGATAATTAAAGTTGACAGGAATGTTTTCTTGCCATTGTATTTTGCTTTCCTCTTCCTTTCCTTGACAACGCTTCAAAGATTTTTTGTATTTTATTTTTTAAAAAATGTCTTTTATGAATTTGTATGTATTCTAGCATGCTTATAAAAAATTTGTCAACATTTTCCACAGCTCAGATTTGTATAGTTCTTTTAATATGCAACTCCTTCTTCCCTGCTTTTCTCCTCTTCACTAACATTAGTGCTTACATATGGTCTTCCTTTTTGAGTGCCTACTTTTCTCTAGGAATATTCATATATTCTTTTGGGAATAGAATAAAGATTTCTTCCTTTTAAGAAATTTGACGTGACCTTGCTTTTGATTGATAATTATTGCTTTATTTTTTTCCCTTCTGTTAGACCTTGCAGGATTGGAAGACATTACTTTTAATAAAAAAAAAAAATAGGATATAATTAAGGGATAAAGTTTTCTAAAAGAGAAGGGAGGGGAAAGTCAAGTTTGATGTTTAGATTTGCATGCTTTCCTGATTAGATTGCCTTGTATCACTCGATGAGTAGCAGTTCCTTCCCTCACTGCTAGTCATGGCTGATGGTGTACAGTAAACTCTACTCAGACCCTAAAATTTCATTGTTGAGGAATTCACATTGTATATAGATTTGAGGAGGTTTTTTGTCTTGCATTCTGGAAACAGGGAGAGTGGGTCAGGAAGGGGCAGTTAGGTGTAATGGAGTGTATTAGCAGCAGAAGGAAAAGGGAAGGATGGGTAAAGCTTAAGAGTGGCAAGATGTTCCTTTTTTCTCATTGGACAGGGCACCTTGCCATGTGTAGTGTATCGAAAATTGAGGAGAGGCAATTTGCTACATTGGGGGGTACAGAGGACTTTGTTTAAATCAGGACTCAGTAGACTACAGCCTATGGGCCAAATACAGCTCAATATCTTTTTCTCTCTCTTTTTTAAAAAAATTACTTTATTTGAGAGACAGAGCGAGCACGAACATAAGCAGGGAGAGGGGTAGGAGGAGAGGGAGAAGGAGGCTCCCCACTGGGCAAAGAGCCTACCGTGGGGCTCGATCCCAGGACCCTGAGATCATGACCTGAGCCGAAGGCAGACACTTAACCGACTGAGCCACCCAGGCACCCGTTTTTTTCTCTTTTTAAAAAATATCTTTATTGCTATATAATTCAAACATCATACAATTCCCACTTAAAGTGTACAGCTCAGGGGCACCTGGGTGACTCAGTCGGTGAAGCGTCCAACTCTTGATTTCAGCTCAGGTCATGATCTGAGCCACCCAGGCGCCCCTGTCATTTTAACTTTTAAAAATTTAAAATATTTTGAGGAATAAGCTCGTGTGTCTTGGAGGAGCCAAACATTTGTTTTCGTTTGTACATCATCAGATGTGGGCGCTATCTCCAACTGTCTTTGCCCTGCTGAGTAAGAATCTGATGATTGTGCATGGTGACCTGGCTGTTCACTTCCCCGCCATTCAGTATGCCGTGCTCTACACATTGTATTCTCATTGTACCAGGTACTTTACTGTACAGATACTTCTTGTAAACAGGGGTTTTTTTTTTTGTTTTTTTTTTCATTTTTATAGGGGAGGATGGGCTCTTGAAAGTATAGATTTTTAAAAATACGTGTTGACTTTGGAGTTACTTTTTTTTTTTTTTTAATTAGAGATGAAAAGATGATTTTCCCTTTGTCTTCCAGGCACGATCACTTTATATCTAGTAGTCTTAGTTCTTCATCCCCATCTTTGTTTGATGGAGCTGTGATAAGTACTGTAACTACAGCTACAAAAAAACATTTCTCAATTATACTGAATCTCCTGGGAATATTGCTTAAGAAAGATAATCTTAACCAGGATACAAGGTAACTAAATAATATTTCCTAATATTAAGTGTTCTTAACTTTTATTAACTTAGCTATGTAATTTGAGATAGGAAATCCAGATTATCGAGGTAGTAGGGTGGAGCAGTTTCATTATGAAACACTTCAAAATACAGCTTTATTATTTAGTCTAGGATTTCATGTTCTTTCCCAAAAGAATTAAATGAAACCTCCCTGCCCTGCAATGTTTTGTAGAAGAATGTATCTGTAGAGGTTTTTTTAATATTCTTTGCTCCAACTTAATGCTAGTTTAGGGAAATTTTTTTTTCTTTCTTTTTTTTTTTTTAAGATTTTATTTATTTGAGAGAGCGTGCGAGCATAAGCAGGGGGAAGGGGGAAAGGGAGAGAGAGAAGCAGCTTTCCCGCTGAGCAGGGGGCCCCACATGGGGCTCCATCCCAGGATCCTGAGATCATAACCTGAGCTGAAGGCAGACCTTAACTGATTGAGCCACCCAGGCGCCCCGGGGAAATTTTCTTAAAAAGCATACAACTTTTTGACAAAGGAATTTCTATAGTTTGTTTTTCCTGTTGCTTGAGATGTTTAAAAAAACCAAAAGCAAAGTAATGTAAGAAGAATATATTTTTATATTGTTCTTTCTTTTTTAATGTAAAGTCGACTGGCTATTTTGTGTTTCAGGAAACTGTTAATGACCTGGGCTTTGGAAGTGGCTGTTTTAATGAAGAAGTCTGAAACATATGCACCTTTATTTTCTCTTCCATCTTTCCATAAATTTTGCAAAGGCCTTTTAGCCAACAGTAAGATTCTGTGATTTTTAAAAATTCTGTTACCTGCTCTTACAAGGGATCTTTGGTCATGAGAGAAAGATAGTCACTTGAACATTTTCATAACATGAAATGTATAATTCCTATCTCAGTGGCAAATGCATAATCTGTCTTAACTTATTCTTTTTTTTTTTTTTTTAAAGATTTTATTTATTTGGCAGAGAGAGAGACAGTGAGAGAGGGAACATAAGTAGGGGGAGTGGGAGTGGGAGAGGAAGAAGCAGGCTTCCCGCTGAGTGGGGAGCCCGATGCGGTACTCAATCCAGGACCTGAGCTGAAGGCAGACGCTTAACAACTGAGCCACTCAGGCACCCTGTCTTAAGTTATTCTTAATATGTGATTTGTTTTTAAGTGATTGTCACATTTTTAAGCTTATGTGAATGTTTTTACATTCCGTATACTTCTAAATTTCTTTAAGAAAATGGTTGAGGTGAAGGCTCGTGACGTTGGATTTTGTTGAATGTGTGATTTTCCCAAACGTTTCTACCAGCAAGGGTCCTAGGCAGGAGCAGGGCCTCGTCCCTGGGAGGCACTTAACTGTTGAATGAGTGAATGGGTTCGGGAAGTTACGACATGCGGGTATATAATTTCTTTTGGCAAGCTGAAAGTGTCTTTTAATTCCTAATAGCTCTTGTTGAAGATGTGAATATCTGTCTGCAAGCATGCAGCAGTCTACATGCTTTGTCTTCTTCTTTGCCAGACGATCTTTTACAGAGGTATGGATTAAAGATCCTATCATCTCACCCTAGTCCTAATAACTTAAAGCTTTTGCCACACTCATATTATCTGTTTCATCTTTTTGTAGGTGTGTTGATGTTTGCCGTGTTCAACTTGTCCATAGTGGAACTCGTATTCGACAAGCATTTGGAAAGCTGTTGAAATCAATTCCTTTAGATGTTGTTTTGAGGTATAACAGTTGTGTTGGAACAAAAGCATCCCACTGTTTGACTGCCTAGTAGTCCTTTAGGAAGAGACAAATTGCCTAATAGTGAATTAATGTCATGTCTCGTATGGCACCTCTCAGTGACTGAAGAGATGCCAGAGGATCAAATTGTGCAGGTCTAGAAGAAAGTAACAAAGTTTAATATTTTTTATAAACTTAGAAACTCATGATAATAAGTACTGAATAATTTATATAATATATATAATAATATATATAGTAATTTTTTTAAAAAAAAGATTTTATTTATTTATTTGACAGAGACAGCGAGAGAGGGAACACAAGCAGGGGGAGTGGGAGAGGGAGAAGCAGGCTTCCCGCTGAGCAGAAAGCCTGATGTGGGGCTGGATCCCAGGACCCTGGGATCATGACCTGAGCTGAAGGCAGACGCCCAACGACTGAGCCACTCAGGCGCCCCTATATATAATAATTTATAACATATGCCAAAATGTGTTTCTTAGTACAGTTATTTGAAGAATTCAAGTGTAGTCTTTATTGTTTTTGATTAAGTTAATTTTCAAGTTGTAACATCTCTATTTTGAAGTCTCAGTTTTATTTTTTCATTCCTACATTTAGTTAGCAAGGAAATAGCCCATTTACAGTATGAAGTAACCTTTTAACTAAAACATTTTGTGGAACAGTGACTTTATTTTCTTTCTCCAGCAATAACAATCACACAGAAATTCAAGAAATTTCTTTAGCATTAAGAAGTCACATGAGCAAAGCACCAAGTAACACATTCCATCCACAAGATTTCTCTGATGTTATTAGTTTTATTTTGTATGGGAATTCTCACAGAACAGGGTAAGATTTTCTTTGACTCCTTCATGTGCGAAAGTAACTTAAATATTCTTGAATATCTTGACCCTATTCCCATTTTGAGGAGAAAATATGTCCGGAGTGGCAGAATAGAAAGTGATATCTTCTCAAATGGGTTATTTTTGTTTTCGGCAGTAAGAAGAATTGCTTTGAAGATAGTATCTGAAGAAACAAAAATGGGTTTTGAGATTGAAATATGTTGACAGTTAACTGTTCTGACCTAGTCATGAATGCTTTGGGGACAGGCCTAGGGACATAGACATTTTGCAGATGCTTAGTTGCAATGAATGTTTTATCCTGATAGCTGAAGTATCATAAGCCATTTACCCCTAATGAGCCATCCACACCATACCCCATCCTGGTTTTAACTGTAAAAGACCTCACAATGAAAGATAGGGATATAATGCTTCTCCGTGTTAAAGGTTTTGCCGTTTTGAGGTAGGAAAAATTGTAGTCCCCTACTCCTATTCCTGTGGCAATTTTTTTTTTTTTTTTAATGAAGTTGTCATTGTCTGTTAAATATGAAACTGCTTTTCCCAGGAAGGACAATTGGTTAGAAAGATTGTTCTATAGCTGCCAGAGACTGGATAAGCGTGACCAATCAACAATTCCCCGAAATCTTCTAAAGACAGATGCTATCCTTTGGCAGTGGGCTATTTGGGAGGCAGCACAGTTCACTGTCCTCTCTAAGTTGAGAACCCCATTGGGCAGAGCTCAGGATACCTTCCAGACCATTGAAGGTAATCAGCTCTTTGTGCTTTTTCAAACTTTGTGATATAAATACTTTCAAATCCTTCTTATAGTAAGAAAGAATGGACTTCTTACCTTTGTTAAAACAAAAATTTGAGAGTATACGCTTTGTTTATCTTTAATACTCTGACAAACTTTCATCGAGTAATTGTGTTGACAACAACATGGTTATCTACTTCTGTTCAAAAACTAGGGGATTTAAAAAACAAAAACAAAAAAAACAAAAACTAGGGGATTTGTGTAGAGAAAACATTTTTTTCCCCTAAAATAAGAGATCTCTCATGTTGGGAGTTTTGTTTTTAAATGATGGATGTACAGAGGATGCTTGATAAATGTGATTTTGTGAAATTATCTCCACCTTCTAGAATCTTTAAAGATTTCTTTTAAATTTGGAATGTTGTCTTTGCTTTAAGGTATCATTAGAAGTCTTGCAGCTCACACATTAAATCCCGATCAAGATGTTAATCAGTGGACAACTGCAGACAATGATGAAGGCCACAGTAGCAACCAGCTTAGACTTGTTCTTCTTCTGCAGTATCTGGAAAATTTGGAGAAGTTAATGTATAATGCATACGAGGGGTGCGCTAATGCATTAACATCACCTCCCAAGGTTGGTTTCAGTGGGTTGAGTGTTGCTTTGTAGCATTTTCATGGGCAAGCCTGGCAGTGCGTGTAGAGCTTAAATCACCATACTCTTGTGTATTTGAGACATCTATACCTAGAATCTTAACCAATCCTGAGCTCTTCTTTTTCTTTATTCTAAAGGTCATTAGGACTTTTTTTTATACTAATCGCCAAACTTGCCAAGACTGGCTGACACGGATCCGACTTTCCATTATGAGGGTTGGGTTGTTGGCAGGCCAGCCTGCTGTGACCGTGAGACACGGCTTTGACTTGCTTACAGAAATGAAGACAAATCTATCTCAGGTAAAGTGTATTTGGAGTTAATTTTAAATCTGTTAATTACAAAAATTTGAGTTTAATTCCTTTATTGTGATTTAATCTATGGATGAAATAAGTTAAAATTTCTATTCATTCAAAACTTATATTTCAAAGGTTTTGATTCAGTATTTTGTAAAAGCAAGAACTTCCAAATCACCTATTCATATTTTGTACTTAGAACATGTCAAAATATGTATTACTTATGTTTAAGGTTGGAACTTTAAAGGTAATTCTTAGAAATTTGTAGAAGAAAATTCTCATCATAATTTTTAAGAATTGTATAATGTATAGGAACGTATATATAATTTATAATATATGCAAAGGTACATATAATGTTACATGGGGAAAGTGCTGGCTTATAGATGGGTTCAGTAAGTGGAATCCAAAAATAACAAATGTTTATTTATTTTTAAAGATTTATTTGACAGAGACAGTGAGAGAGGGAATATAAGCAGGGGGAGTGGGAGAGGGAGAAGCAGGCTTCCCGCTGAGCAGGGAGCCTGATGGGGGCTTGATCCCAGGACCCTGGGATCATGATGTAAGCCGAAGGCAGACACTTAACAACTGAGCCACCCAGGCGCCCTGCAAATGCTTATTAATTAGATATAATATCAATAAGCAGTATTCAGACATAAAATTAATAATCTTTTAATTCATGGTTATTTATATTTGATTTTTGCTGTATAATTACTTCATATGTTACTCGTATAGATACCACAGTTTAAATGTTTGGGTAACTTAGTTTGTAAAGATTGACACCCATGTGTTGTTAAGGTTGTTACGTTTTGTAGATACATTATGTGTAAATTTTCAAGAATTCTGATCTAATAATATAATACCATTGTTGTAAAAATAACTGTGAAATACATTTGCCTTTAAATGGGCTTAGATTGTGATCAGTAGTAAATTTAGTAGATACTTAAATTTTAATGGTATTGAGATCTATGATTAATTTTTCTGAATGAACTCTCAGGGGAATGAATTGGAAGTAACCATCATGATGGTGGTAGAAGCGCTGTGTGAGCTTCATTGTCCTGAAGCTATACAGGGAATTGCTGTCTGGTCATCTTCCATTGTTGGAAAGAATCTTCTCTGGATTAATTCAGTGGCCCAGCAGGCTGAAGGGAGGTAAGTTGGAAGGAAGGAAATAGGTGATAGGTTGTCTTTACATTTAAATCCTCTATTCCTGGGGTGCCTGGGTGGCTCAGTCATTAAGCGTCTGCCTTCAGCTCTCCCTCTCCCACTCCCCCTGCTTGTGTTCCCTCTCTTGCTGTGTCTCTCTGTCAAATAAATAAAATCTTAAAAAAAAAAAATCCTCTGTATTCCTGGCTAACATTGTAGTTAAATGTTTTATTTATTTATTCATGAGAGTCAGAGAGAGAGAGAGAGAGAGGCAGAGGGAGAAGCAGGCTCCCCACCTAGCAGGGAGCCCGATGTGGGACTTGATCCAGGACCCTGGGATCATGACCTGAGCCGAAGGCAGACGCTTAACCATCTGAGCCACCCA
The DNA here is from genome assembly GCF_054177405.1 of Leptonychotes weddellii. Classification (NCBI taxonomy): domain Eukaryota; kingdom Metazoa; phylum Chordata; class Mammalia; order Carnivora; family Phocidae; genus Leptonychotes; species Leptonychotes weddellii. The sequence goes on from NC_138373.1 coordinate 22,677,643, forward strand.
GGCGCCCCTGTAGTTAAATGTTAAAACAGCTTTGTTCAGTTTCAGCAATTGAAACTTGCTGTAAGTCACTTTACTAGGAGTCATCTTTAGTCTGTTCTTTAAGTAGCAGCAAAACTTAGATGCCTTTCTTATTTATGGATTAGTAAGAAGTCTTCCTTAAAGTAAGATCTGCCCATTGTTTTGTAAATTAATTTCTTTCTTCCTTCCTTCCTTCCTACCTTCCCTCCTTCCTTCTCTCCTTCTCTCCTCTTTCTTTTTGTCTTTCTTCCTGTATTTCTTTCCATCTTTCTGTCTCTCTTGATAGGGAGCAGGGAAAAGGGACAGAGGGAGAGGGAGAGAGAGAATTTCAAGGGAGCTCCATGCCTGGCACAGAGCCTGATGTGAGGATTGATCTCATGATCCTGAGATCATGACTTCAGCCTAAATCAAGAGTTAGACGCTTAACCAACTGAGCTACCAGGCGCCCCATACTTGTTTTATATATTTTTGAACTTGATCCGTAATTGATAATCTTTCATTTCAGAGTCTGGTACAAACTAGAGTACTTGCTCATTAGCCCTGTGCACTTAACATTTAAACTTCCTTGATTTCGCTAGGTAAATGAACATGAACCATAATAGTCTGTGTATATTTTTGTCAGTTTTACCAAATCTGGAAAATGTAGGAAATAAAGAACTCATAATTCCATCTGCCAGTGAAAACTGTTAGTTTTGGTGTACATGCCATTTTAGTTCTTTTTTTCTTTCATATACAGTCTTTTCCCAGAAATCACTGTGTTTTTGCTGGTTACCTCATTTTGCTTTTGCCACTCAGCAATATTTTAAAAAATATTTTTCCCATGTTAAATATTCTACAGTGTTAATTTTATTGGAAGGTAAGGTTATTTTTTATGTTTTTTACTAATCTTAATGTACCATGTACTTAATTCTTTATAGCTTATAGTTGTGTTTATTTTCTTTGAATTCATTCCTTCAAGTTGATTTACTAGAAGAAAGGCTATAGACCATAAGGCTTATGGTACATTCTTTTGCTAAGTTACTATACAGAAAACTGTTTCCAGTTTAATCCTTAACAATAGAAGAATAACCCCTTCCCTTCACCTTTGTACTGAGGGTCTCTGAAAAACAGCCCTGCCATCATCATCAGTGAAGATAGTTTTAATTTACATTTGTTTATTAATGATTAATAGTAGGACTTTCCCCATATGTTCTGTTGATCATTTGTGATTTTTAAAAATGTAGATTATGTCTTCATGGGCTCTCATTTTTTCCTGTATTGATCTGTGAGATTTTATTATACAGCGAGATTGTTGATGCTATCTAATTTCTTGATTTGTAATTTGTTTTTAATATTTATGGTGTTTTTGGTACTTAAAAGTTTCAAATTATGTCATTAGTATCTATTACTTTTTGAATTCTTAAAAATTTATTCTTCTTAGCCTTTGTGTACATTGAAATCAGATACTTACCAGTATTTTCTGTTATATATTTTTTTTAAAGTGAAGGATACCTTTGTGTTTTTTCCCTAAGATTTTATTTATTTATGAGAGAAAGAGAGTGAGAAGGAGAGAACGAGAGGTGGGGAGGGGCAGAGGGAGAGAGAGAGATGCAGACTCCCTGCTGAGCAGGGAGCCTGATGTGGGGCTTGATCCTGGGACCCTGAGATGATGACCTGAGCCAAAGGCAGACTCTTTTTTTTTTTTTTTAAAGATTTTATTCATTTATTTGACAGAGACACAGCGAGAGAGGAACACAAGCAGGGGGAGTGGGAGAGGGAGAAGCAGGCCTCCCCCCGAGCAGGGAGCCCGATGCGGGGCTCGATCCCAGGACCCCGGGACCATGACCTGAGCCGAAGGCAGATGCCCAACGACCGAGCCACCCAGGCGCCCCCAAAGGCAGACTCTTAACCGCTTAACTGACAACCCCCCAGGCGCCCCTTCTGTTACTGTATAATGCCTTTTTTTTTCTTTTAAGATTCTGTTTATTTATTTTTTTGAGAGAGAGATATGTGCACAGTAGGGAAGGACAGAGGGAGAGGGTGAAAGTCTGAAGAGACTCCACACTGAGTGAGACGCCTGGTGCAGGGCTTGAGATCATGACCTGAGCCGAAACCAGGAGTCCAGACGCCCAACCAACTGCGCCACGCAGTCGCCCCTCCCTTTTTTTTTCTTTTTTGAATTTATTTTCATTTGTTGTGAGGAAAAAAATAAAATTTTGTGCACCCCAACCCCACACAAAATAATTAACTCATTGTCTCCACTCGGTTTATTTATTGCCCTGCTCAATTTGTTGAGTGATTAATTTTTTGTTTGTTTTTTTTTGGACGTGAGTTCTGTGGATAATTAAAAATAGTGACTGTTTGAATTTGCATTAAAGGTTTGAAAAGGCCTCTGTGGAGTACCAGGAGCACTTGTGCGCCATGACAGGCATCGATTGCTGCATCTCCAGCTTTGAGAAATCTGTTCTCACGTTGGCCAACGCTGGGCGGAACAGTGCCAGCCCCAAACATTCTCTGAACGGTGAGCTTCTGGAATGTAAATAAAAAGCTGTAGTCAGATAGTTTGTACTGACGATCTTACTGTGTATTTTTAGATTTCTGTGCTCTTTAAAATATTTATAACTGCCCTGGATCTCTCTGTTTTATAAAATACATTCACTCAGGTGAATCCAGAAAAACTGTGTTGTCTAAGCCAACTGACTCTTCCCCTGAGGTTATAAATTATTTGGGAAATAAAGCGTGTGAGTGCTACATTTCCATTGCTGATTGGGCTGCCGTACAGGAGTGGCAGAATGCTATCCACGACTTGAAGAAGAGTACCAGCAGCACTTCTCTCAACCTGAAAGCTGATTTCAACTACATAAAGTAAGGACTTTTTTCATTTAAATAAATTTTCAGTAGCTTTAAAGTCTTCCTCTACGACAGAAAAATATTGAAATTGGTCATACCTACTATTGCAAGATATTTGAAGTTCTAATAATATTGCTGTTTGAAAATGACTACAGTGAGAAACCAACATTAGAGGTGAGGAAGGTATTCATGCAGTGGGAAAACAGTCTTGTCACTGTTGAAACAGTCATTCGGTATTGATTCTTAGAGCTTACAAAATAAATATAAAGAGAAATTTGTTACTGCTTTAGAAAGGGTCACATTTGATGACTGTTTGTAAAGTAGGTTTGAATTGATTGAAAATATTCTAAGGAGTGCAGTTTATGAACATTTGTAAATTAAATTCCCTTTCTTGTCTTTTTTCTTCTTGTTGTTCCTCTGTGTATTTATTAATACCTTAATTTAAAATGTATGTACTGGGGCGCCTGGCTGTCTCAGTTGGTAGAGCATGCGCCTCTCGATCTTGGGGTCATGAGTTCAAGTCCCACATTGGGTGTAGAGATTACTTAAATAAATATTTAAATTTAAAAAACTCCACAAAATATTCCCTTAATTCAAAATCTGTATACCCGTAAGTGGCTTGGACACAGGTCATTAGCTGTCCTTCCCATCGAGAAGCCCAGCTTCTAAAAAGTAAATGTGTTAATGGGTAATTTCTCCATTGAGCGTGTACTATATGCCAGTCAGTGGGGTGCAACATTTCATGAAACACGAGTTCTGACCCTTGAGGAGCTCCCTTCTAGAGGAGACACAGACAGACAGACAGACAAGGTTGGGAATGCCATCAGCATGACATTGAGCAAAGACTTGAGGAAACCGGTCTGATGGAAGAATTATGTGCTTTGAGTGTTCTGGAAATACCCTGGAGGCCACTCTGGTTGAAGCAGAGTGAATAATAAGAGATAAGGGTAGAGAGTAGGAGGGAACTGTGAGAAGGACTTTGACTCCTAATGAGAGAGAAAATCTTAGGTGAGATTTGAACAGGAGAGGCATGTCCTGATCTGACTTAGTGGTTCACTCTGCTGTGTTGTGAAGAGACTGGGTGGATTGATGGCAAGGGTGGTGGCATGTAGACTACTAACCTGTGGGACAGAGGTAGAGGGAGAAACAGACACTAATTGAAGTAGGAGCACACAGGACAATGAGGTGTGTTTAAGGTGCAAATGAAACATGCAGAGGAGATTGTTTAATAAGCAATTAAGAATTGGATTTGGAGCAAAGGAGAAAAGTCTAAGCTAGAGAATGATTTGGGGATCATTTACATGTAGGTGACAGTAAAAAACCCTCTTTTCAAACTCCTGTGTACTCCAGAGCCTTTGTAAGCTACCCAGTTACAGATAAAGCCCTGGGGATGGGTGAGTGAAAAGTAAAGAGGGCCAAGGACAGACTCCTTACAAGCATCTTTGTTAAGGGAGGGGAGATGAAGCCATTGATAAAAAACACAAAGACACTGAGGAAGGAAGAGTTCCGAGATGTAGGAGAACCAGACTGGGGTAGTCTGCCTTGTTAGGAGTTCCAGAGACTGCACGCAAGAAGAGCTTTGGAGAGAGAGAGAGAGAGAGAAGGAGAAGCAGCCAGGCTGAATACTATTGAGTAGTGAAGAAACTTGGAAATCAAAAGCTCTAAAGGTTACTTGGGTAGTGAGTTCTTCATGAAGTCAAGGAGTGCAAGCTGTGGCTGGAGGACAATGTTGTGTATTGAAGTATTGGAGAGATTAAGTGTTCTTTTAAGCTCAGGGGAAGGAGTGACTAGAAAGCAGAGGTTGAAGAAACAGGATAAAGAACATTGATTGAAGGATTAACTGGAAAAAAGAACCCTCCTTTTTTGCACGCAAGGAAAGTAGTTGGATATGGACAGAGTTTTGGGAGCGGGTAGATGGTGGATTAAGAGTAAGAGTAGAGGAAATGAAAGCCTGTCAGGCTGTGTGTGTGTGTGTGTGTGTGTGTTTTGAGGAGTCAGTCATTAGCTGAGAGTGTGAGGGCATTGTAGAGCCTAGTGGGGACACAGGGAACCTGCCACTGGAGAGAAGTCAGACCCTGTAGTGGCAGGAATGATAAGGGTGTTATTACCAAACCTCGACAGTTCCATCAGTTGCGGCTCACATGAGAAGCACGTGGTTGCCTTGGTCCAGGTTTGGAGCTTATAAGGGGGAGGCAGATGCAGTCATTGATGTTACATTTCTAGTGCTGGATTCAGGCTGTGTTGTAAGGGAGGGGCACAGCGAGAGGGACAGGAAAAGAAGAATGGATTAATGGAAAATAGAGATTAAGAAACCGAGTCATCGTCTTGGTTGGAAAGCAGCTATAGTAGGAATGGGAACAGAGTGAGTGTCTGAAAGTAGCAGCCAGTAGGTAAGGAGCTAGAAGGCCTCTCGTCCTAACATTGATGCTACATGACTAAAGGAGTTTCAGAGGCATAAGGAGATGGAAAGGAAGAATTCTTTTAAATAAGAGAAACAGCGGGGTGCCTGGGTGGCTCAGTTGTTAAGCGTCTGCCTTTGGCTCAGGTCATGATCCCAGGGTCCTGGGATCCAGCCCCACATCGGGCTCCCTGCTCAGCGGGAAGCCTGCTTCTCCTTCTCCCACTCCCCCTGCTTGTGTTCCCTCTCTCGTGCTCTGTCAAATAAATAAATAAAATCTTAAAAAAAAAAAAGAGAAACCGCTTCTGTGAAACACGTTGGAGAAGGGAGAGAGGGAGGGAGGCCAGCAGTGAAAGGTGGGATGAGATGGAAGGCTAAGATAATAGAACAGGAGCCCCCCAGGGGCCTGGGCTTTAGGTGGGGAATGGGGCCATGTAGCGAATTTAGAGGTAGTTTGGGGAGAATCAGATGTTAGCATTGCCCTGCAGAGATCTGTCAGTTTGTTGGATGGGCCCCCGAAGATAACAGGCTACCAAAAGAGGAAGGAAACATGGAGGGGTGAGTATGCTAAACTGTGAATGACTACTATAGCTGTGGCTTTCTGGTTTGCCACTCTGATTTTAGTGCTAATTAAATCGGTAGTCACATCTTCAAAATAGAAATAAAAAATGATGGCCTACATAGAAGGAACCTCATCAAGAGAATGCTGTGTAACTGTGCTGTGTTTTTCTAGAATTTGTTCTACTTTTTTTGAATGATCCCACAGGCTGGATAAGTGTAATACAAGCTAACTGGTATTTTAATTACAGATCACTAAGCAGTTTTGAATCTGGAGAATTTGTTGAGTGTACTGAGCAATTAGAATTGTTACCAGGAGAAAATATCAATCTACTTGCTGGAGGATCAAAAGAGAAAATAGGTATTTGAAATAATAATCTTAGAATTAAGTATTTTATAGACATGTTGCTCAAGATGTTTAGCTTAGTATTTTACTGGAAAATCTGGAAGTTTTTGTACATTTATTTTGGAGCAGAATCATATGTTAAGGAACATCTTTAGGTCTGTTTTACTTATGTTTGATTTGGCAAATAAAAACAATGTAAGTAAAATTAAACTAAAAAAAGGCTATTGTAAGACTTTGAGATTTATCTAGCCACGTTTGAAAAAGTTTAAGTAGTCTTTAAGCTAAATATTTTTCTTGACCTTTTACTGTGGTTCATTAACTTTCTTACCACAACTGAACATTATGTAAAATATTACACTAACGTTAGTATGGTGAGTAGTTTGTGTGTTAGTATTGAGTTGCTAGATTCAGTAAGGTTTGCAAAGTAGGGCTAGATTTGCCCTTTTAAATGTAGTAGGTTGATTTGCTGATTTTGGAACTTTGGAAATCAGCTGTTTTGAGGCAGGTCTGAGATATAATTTGAATGTGGACTATATTTTTTACATAGCTATCAGAAATGCTTAATCATAGTGTTCAGCTACCTGCATTTAAATATGAAAGAATGTTTTCATTGGTGATAACTTTTTAATACTGTCAAAATATCTTATCACTCTTAACACATTAAAAGCAAATTAACTTCACGGAATTTATTTAACTTCTGTAGATATGAAAAAACTGCTTCCTAATATGTTAAGTCCGGATCCAAGGGAACTTCAGAAATCCATTGAAGTTCAGTTGTTGAGAAGTTCTGTTTGTCTGGCAACCGCTTTAAACCATATAGAACAAGATCAGAAGTGGCAGTCCATAACTGAGTAAGTTTAATCCTAAAGAGGTTGGTGTGCACTATGTATACCATATGGTAAATGTATGTCCTTTGGGGAGGAGTCGATTATGTGATCACTACAATGTTAGTCATGATAGCTTCATTTTAGTTGTAGAAGTCATGACACAAGAATGCCACTTGGCAACATATATAGAGGTTGAAACTAACTAAACTGTAGAAATCCCCAGAAGCATGTCTTGACTTGCTTATGTAATTTTACTAAAGGGCAGGCAGCTCCTCTTCCTTCCTCCTCTTTGGATGCCACTATAGTAGCATCTTACCAAACCACCTTATCCCTTCAATGATTACCAGGTTGGAAAATCTCATTTATTAATTGACAGTGAATATTTTGTTTCAGAAATGTGGTAAAGTACTTGAAGCAAACCTCCCGCATAGCTATTGGACCACTGAGACTTTCTACTTTAACAGTTTCACAGTCTCTGCCAGTTCTAAGTACCTTACAGCTGTATTGCTCTTCTGCTTTGGAGAACACAGTTTCTAACAGACTTTCAACAGAGGTGTGTATGTGTGTATCCTTATCAGGATGTTCTTCTGAACATTAATAGGCATTCGTGTAGAAAAAAAAAAATTTTTTTTTTTAAGATTTATTTATTTGAGAGAGAGAGAGAGCGTGGAGAAGGGGCAGAGGGAGAGAATCTCAAGCAGACTCCCCGCTGAGCCTGGAGCCCAGCTTAGGGCTCAATGCCACACCTTTGAGATCATGACCTGAGCCAAAACCAAGAGTCAGATACCCAACTGACTGAGCCACCCAGGTGCCCCAAGATTTTTTTGACTTTTTAAAGTAGCATTTGTTGGACAAGCTAGTAAACCCAGAAATCTAAAATGTCACTTTCAGGCACATTTTCATTTGAGAAGTGTGTGAGGCAGATGGAGGAACCTAAGATATGTCATTTCAAGGATGGCTAATTGCTTAATTTTTTTCTTTTTTTTTTGGAAGAAGGGTTGGTGTATATAAATATGTTTTCCATTGATGGGTGTTACAAATTTTAGATTTGATTAAAACAAAGACTCTCTTGGGCACCTGGCTGGCTCAGTTGGTAGAGCATGCAGCTCCTGATCTCAGGGTTGTGAGTTCAAGCCCCATGTTGGGCGAAGAGCTTACTTAAAAAAAAAAAGTTAATAATAATAATGAAGACACCTCATCTCTTCCAGATAGGGTAAAGTTTAACCAAAGATGGGCCCTTCCCAAGGGAATTATAGTCTATGAGAATCTGCTTATAAAGCCAATAGTTTTATGTTTCTCTGTAATTCAACTTTATAGTAAATATGCTGTGTTTATTTTTTATAAAAGTGTGCTTTATTCAGTATATTGATAAATTGGAATTTTTTTTTTCCCCCAAAACATTTTGCTCTTACAGTGTCTTTCCTCTTATGATCAGAAGATAGTGAAGAAAGTGGAGAGTTTAATTAGATGAGCCTGGAGTAGTTGGCTTATGGGGGTGCAGCTTACCTCAACCTATGAACATATAAGAGGCTGTTTACATTAAGTAGTTTTGGTTTTTCTCTGGCAGGATTGTCTTATTCCACTCTTCAGTGAAGCTCTGCGTTCATGTAAACAGCATGATGTGAGGCCATGGATGCAGGCATTAAGATATACCATGTACCAGAGTCAATTGTTGGAGAAAATAAAAGGTAATTAGGTTGGTTTTTTAATAGCTTTGATTGAGATATAACTTACACATTTTAAGTGTACAATTCCATGAGTTTTGACACATCTTCACCAGTGTAACCACCAATACAATTAAGATACAAAACATGGATCTTACCCCATAAAGTTTCCTTATGCCTCTTCCCAGTCACCTCTCCCATCTGTCCTGTCCTGGACAACCGCTGATTTGTCTTCTATCACTGTAGATTAGACACGTCTTTTTTTTTTTTTTAAAGATTTTATATATTTATTTGACAGAGAGACACAGTGAGAGAGGGAACACAAGCAGGGGGAGTGGGAGAGGGAAAAGCAGTCTCCCCCTGAGCAGGGAGCCCGATGCTCCATCCCAGGACCCTGGGATCATGACCTGAGCCGAAGGCAGATGCTTAAAGACTGAGCCACCCAGGTGCCCCAGATTAAACATGTCTTTACTAAAGTTTTATGTAAATGGAATCCTACAGCTCTCTTGTGTTTGGCTTCTCTTGTTCAGCATTTTATTTTTAAGGTTCCCCTATGTTTTGTGCAGTAGTACTGTGATCCTTCCTGTTGTTGAGTACTGCCCATTCTATGGGTATACCATAATTTATCTCTGGGTCTTTTGGTGGATATTGGAGTTGTTTATTTTAAAATTTGGACTACTATGTATAAAACTGCTATGAAATTCATGTACAGGTCTCTGGGTGGACATATATTTGTGTTTCTCTTGAGTAAATGCCTATGAGTCAAATTGTTGGGTCATATAGTTTAATGTTAAAAATAGTTTGACATTTTCTAGAAAGTGTACATTTCTTCTGGCATCTTCATCCTTGGTAGTGCTGGGTCTTTAATTTTAGTCACTGGCACCAGTGTATAATAGTACCTCATTGTTTTATTTGCATTTTCCTGGTGATTAATGAGATTGAGCATCTTTTCATTTGCATAGTGCCCATTGTATATCTTACTTTGTTAAGTGTTCAAATCCTGCCCATTTTTAATCAAGTCATAGACTTGTTTATTTGTTCTGGATACAAATTCTTTGTCAGATACAATGTACTGTGAATGTTAAGTTTTAAACACTCCAAGTGAATAGAGAAGTAGTACTTGTATATGTATTAGTAGGTCTCTCTTTTTTTTAAGTAGGTCTCATTTTTAAATTTTTAAAAATTTTTTATTTTTTTTAGTAGGTCTCATTTTTAAGAAAGAACTGTCTGTCATGTTAAAGGGATGCTAGCGATTTACTTTATTGCTTAAAAATTGAAAAGTTGCCAGAATTCTGTAGAAGTTTAGTTGAAAATGTGGTAGCTAAGGTTACTGAATACATTTGTGTATTAAATTTCAAGTAAGGTTTTGCTGGGGTATGGACTTGGATTGCAGAGTGATTGCTGGGAACTGTGACTCACCTGGACCTTCCTTGCCATATACACTTGGGTTGGATCCTTAGCCCAGCATTTGCAAGTGGAAGGACCTAGGGCAAGCCATTAAACTTTTGAGTCACTTTCCTCTTCAGTCATGGGTATTTACTTGCTCAGGAGATTCTTTTTTTTTTTTTTTTTTTAAAGATTTTATTTATTTGACAGAGAGATAGTGAAAGCAGGAACACAAGCAGGGAGAGTGGGAGAGGGAGAAGCATGCTTCCTGCTGAGCAGGGAGCCTGATATAGGGCTCGATTCCAGGACCCTGGATTCATGACCTGAGCTGAAGGCAGACACTTAACGACTGAGCCACCCAGGCGCCCCTGCTCAGGAGATTCTTATAAGGATTACAGGAAATAGCACAGAGCATGGCATATAATAGGACTACAGATATCATCTTCTTTCTCATCCTTCCCTTATTGAACAAGTTTTAAAATTGGGAATAGGGCGCCTGGGTGGCTCAGTTGGTTAAGCGACTGCCTTCGGCTCAGGTCATGATCCCAGGGTCCTGGGATCGAGTCCCACATCGGGCTCCCTGCTCGGCGGGAGGCCTGCTTCTCCCTCTCCCACTCCCCCTGCTTGTGTTCCTGCTCTCGCTGTCTCTGTCTCTGTCTCTGTCAAATAAATAAATAAATAAATAAATAAATAAATAAATAAATAGGGAATAAAAAGTCAGTAACCCAGCGGTTATAGTTGGAGACAGAACTCCACTCCTCCTCACTTTTTTCCTTCTTCAGCAAGTGCTTATGAAGTGTGTGCTTTGTGCCAGGTATTGTGCTCCAAGTTGGGATGTAACGGTGAACAAGACAAGCTTGTTTTCTGCATTCCAGGGACCACAGTGATTCTAAAGTCTAGCAGGGAAAACATCAAACAAGGGACAGCAGTATGGTGTGCTGAGTGGAAGTGCTTGTACATGGTGCTAAAGAACATGCAACAAGGGCACAGATTTAATCCTAGGGATCAGTCAGAACAGGATTTGGGGAGGAAGTAACATTTAAGCTGATACTTAAGGGAGGTAGGGATGAGATGGAAGGCAGTAGACTGGTTGGAAAAAAATATGTGAAGGCCAGCAGCCTTAATGAAAGATTCTTAGGTGACAGTTTGCCTAAGGGAGAGTGGGAAGAGAGGAAGCTGAAGGAGATTGAGATTGGACTGAAATGCAAGACATCAGTGCCTTTCAAGACAAATTCAGGAGTTGGGGTTTTGTCAGAGGGGCGGTGGGAAGCCATCAAAGGGAAGTTTAAGTGTTCATATTTACCTTTGGGTGAGATATTTCATTTGCTGGTTGGAGAATGGACCAGAAGAGGATAAGACTGGGGGCAGAGGGACCAGTTAGGCTGAAGTTCCTGCTAAAGGTAACCCAGGTAGTGGCAGTAGGGATAGAAAAAAATAGATACGATATATGGGCTGCAAGTAGAGTCTTAAGATGACTGGCAGGCACCTGCTCAGGTAGCCAGGTTGATCATATGCCTTTCCTTGAGAAAGGAGTAACAGGAGAAGGAAGTAGAAGGTTTGGAGGGTGGTAGAAAATGGATTCCACTTGACACAGGTTAAAAGTGCCCTTTAAATACCTGAGTATAGGTGACTGGTAAGCAGGTGGGACTCAGATGTCAGATCTGGCTAGAGATAAAGATTGAAGAGTAATCAGCATTTATATGGTAATTGAAGCTACAGGAGCAGATGATATTGTCCAGGGAGAATATGCAGAGTAAGAAGAGTAGAGAGCCTAGGACTGACCCTGAGGAACACCAGTTTTAATGGATAGGTAGTGGATGAGAAGGAGACTGAGGATTCTTCAGAAAGGTAGGAGTGAACCAAGAGAGAATGGCATGATAGAAGGGCAGAGGGTGCTTAACACAACAAGAGAGAGATGGTCTGGCTTTATTCTCTTTCCCCACCCTTTGGCCTAGCCTCTTTACTAAAAAGATCTAGAAACTGAAAAGCTAATTTCTTGTAGTGAATGATTTTTACTTTGCTTCATCGTTCGCTTACACTTATTTTTTAACAAACATGTACTGTTTATTGTATGCCAAGTACTGTGCTAGCTGCTAGGGATTTAAAGATAATGAAAAATGAGTTACCTTTATTTAGGGAGTTGGTAGGGAAGGGAAAATGGCTGGGGAAGAATTTTTGGCCATGTGTCTCTGCAGTCTGGGTTAGACCAATCAAGGACTAATGAAATGTTTTCTTTTCTCCAGAACAAACAGTTCCAATTAGAAGCCATCTCATGGAATTAGGTCTAACAGCAGCAAAATTTGCTAGAAAACGAGGGAATGTTTCACTTGCAACAAGACTGCTGGCACAGTGTAGTGAGGTTCAGCTGGGAAAGACTACTACTGCACAGGATTTAGTCCAGCATTTTAAAAAACTATCAACTCAAGGTCAAGTGGATGAAAAATGGGGACCTGAACTTGACATTGAAAAAACCAAATTGCTATATACAGCAGGTTAGTAAAATGAACTGTGGTTAATGTCTGACTGAAATGAAAATCGTGTATGAAAATGTGTATGCTGTAAGGCAATATTAGAAAAGCTGACTTTTTTTCAGCTGTGACAGAGTATTTGCATCTTGAACAATAAATTACCTGTAATTGACTTACCTTTGTAATTTGGTGCTTTTAGAGCGGTAATTTTGTTATAGTGTGTCAAAGTAAGAAATGTATCTAGAGATCATTGATTACCACCGAATTTACATTGTTACTTTACCCTGAAATACTGTTAATCACTTGCATATAAGGCTTCTAAGGGCTGGTTTTTGGTTTTCTATAGGCCAGTCAACACATGCAATGGAAATGTTAAGTTCTTGTGCCATATCTTTCTGCAAGTCTGCCAAAGCTGAATATGCAGTTGCCAAGTCAATTCTGACACTGGCTAAATGGATCCAGGCAGAATGGAAAGAAATTTCAGGGCAGCTGAAACAGGTTTACAGAGCTCAGCAACAGCAGAACTTCACAGGTCTTTCTACTCTGTCTAAAAACATACTTGCTTTAATAGAACTGCCATCTGTTAATACAATGGAAGAAGAGTATCCTCGGATTGAGAGCGAATCTACAGGTAGGCTTTCTTTATTTTACTAGCTTTAAAATACCAATTTTAGAAGTTATTTCTCCACTGGTTTTAAAGTTTACAATGTTAAGCTGGCTGTAACTTGCCGCAAAAATTGTTTGCATGGAAATTTAGTATACTAAACCATCGGGAAGTAACTAAAACACATTTCTTTAGTATTTAATGCCACTGTGGAAGTCACCTAACTCTGCTGACTTCTGGCCTTCCCAAGCCACAGTGCTTTTATGGACTTGGATGTTTTTGCCGGCAAGAAGGTCCTGCTCCAGATACCTAAATTCCACCTCACACTGGAAGGAGCAAGAAAGATACACGATAGTTGCCTGTGGTCTCCTTGGCTCCTAGAGCACAGAAACTCTAGGAGATGAAAATTTCACATTCTGACACTAGTGCTAGTAATAGAAAGGTACTTGACAAATAGGGTAGTTCATTCAGTGTTGTTCTGTCCAGGTTTTACAGAGTGGGAGATAGTTAACCTCTTTGCTGATGAGAATATACTTTCATTTTTGTTGTAATGAAGCCGAGGATTTTAATTATTTAGGTTGGTCTTATAAAATAATTATAATCTATGTAATTTACAGTCTTGATATTCATAAGGGATGTGTCCTGTGATTATTATAAATCTTGGCAAATGGCATTATAGCAGGTGTGAATAAAGATATTTACCTCATGAATTTTTTGACTGAATGAGATTGTATACTGATCACCTATATATTATTTTTGCCAGAATATTCAAGCTTAGCCTAATCGTGAGGAAAGAGCCAGTCATATCTAGAATTCAAGACATTGTACAACACACGTGACACCTGTGTTGTCATGAGAGAGATTTATGCGGTTTATAGGGTGATAATTTAAGCTGACTTGTGAAGCTGAGTGATTGATTTCGATCAATTTCAGTTGATTTCAAAAGCATAGTAAAAATGTGTTCTTTGATCAAATTTTACTGTAGTATTCTGGAACTTAGTAATAGCTTACAGAAAATAAATCCCTAAAATGTTGGTAGGAATGCCATTTGAAATTTATGAATGTAATATTGCTGAGTCCTTTCATATATATATATATATTTTTGTCCATTATGGCAGTGCATATTGGAGTTGGAGAACCTGACTTCATTTTGGGACAGTTGTATCACCTATCTTCAGTACAGGCACCTGAAGTAGCCAAATCCTGGGCAGCATTGGCTAGTTGGGCTTATAGGTGGGGCAGAAAGGTGGTTGATAATGCCAGGTATGTATGCTGAAATGTGTAATTTATTTACTGCATTACAGGATAGAGATTTGAAATGTCTGCTGACAAGTTTTGGTAGCTGGAACCAGTGACTTGTTTATTTTTATAGTCAGGGAGAAGGTGTTCGTCTGCTGCCTAGAGAAAAATCTGAAGTTCAGAATCTGCTTCCAGACACTATAACTGAAGAAGAAAAAGAGAGAATATATGGTATTCTTGGACAGGCTGTGTGTCGCCCAGCGGGGATTCAGGCAAGGGAAACATCATATGGTCTTTGGGAGAAATGGTGTCAAGATCACTGTTTTAATTCATTGATTTTGAAGAGGTTGATCCATGTATACTTGATTAAAATTTGAATGGGGTTTAGGCAGTTACTGTTACAAATGAAAACTTTGGAGTTTTAAGATGAAAGTGAGTTATGATACTTCTCTAAGGAGAATGTAATCTTGAGAAATCATTTCCTTAAGGTCCTGTTACAATAGGTGAAGTTTGTTTTATGTGAATTAAATTTCTCTTTTAATTGTTGTTTTGATCAGAAATTAGGTTCTTTAACACTAGCTTGTGGCCTTTCAAAGTACACCAGTGCCTGAAAACCACCCCAGATACTCTGAGTGGGAAGCGGGTGTATGTATTTAAGCTTACTCGGTGATTTCTAATTCATAGCCAGAGTTGAAAACTAGTAGACTAAATGAGCTGTAGGATTTATTCTCTCTCAGCTCAGAGTTCTATTAATTCTAGAATGTTAGAGCTATTGAGTTTTTAGATAGACTTTAAAAGTTTGGATTTTATTTCATAGGCTAAACTGTACTGACTCATCTTGCTCTAGACCAGCATGTGTCATGTCTGCCAGAGCTGGCGTTATGTATGTGCCCATTACTTTAAAGAGAGGAAAGTCTGTTGTGAGTGAATTCTGTATACATTCAAGCCTCAAACTTGAACAGATTACATTTAATGTTCTGCAAGCAGAATATTTACTGTAACTTAGAAGCATTTAAAGTACCAAAAAAAAAGATCTTACATCCTTCATTAGCTACATCAGTAAATACATCATAGAGGAGCATAATGAATTTGATTTAGCATGTATGAAACTAAACGTGAAGTAGTTTTTCATAAATGAGAAAGATGCTTTCATAGGAAAGGAAAATCATGTACCCCCCCTTTTCTGTTTGTGTTAAAAAAATAGCATTTTATGCCCCAATTTTCTTCAGGATGAAGATATAACGCTTCAGATAACAGAAAGTGAAGATAATGAGGAAGATGACATGGTTGATGTTATCTGGCGTCAGTTAATCTCAAGTTGTCCGTGGCTTTCAGAACTTGATGAAAGTGCAACAGAAGGAGTTATTAAAGTGTGGAGAAAGGTTGTAGATAGAATCTTCAGCCTGTACAAGCTGTCTTGCAGCGCATATTTTACTTTCCTTAAACTCAATGCTGGTCAGGTGGGTAGCACGGTGTTCAGTTCTAAGAAAATGTACTTGACATTTCTTTCCTAGCGGACGAAAACGGTATTCTTATTTCTGCCTTTCACCTTTCCCCCTTAGATTCCTTTAGATGAAGATGACCCTAGGCTACATTTGAGTCACAGAGCAGAGCAGAGTACTGATGATGTGATTGTGATGGCCACACTGCGCTTGCTCAGACTGCTCGTCAAACATGCTGGCGAGCTTAGGCAGTATCTGGAACACGGCTTGGAGACAACACCTACTGCTCCATGGAGAGGTAATGGTCTAAATAAAATGTTTCAGGAAAACTTATTTCTGGGTAGGATATATAAGACTATAAATAAACATGCATAGTAGTTTATGTTTATTATTTTAATGTGTTACAGAATACCTACATTAGTTAATAGGACACCATGAACTGCATGTGACATACTCTTCTCTCTCACCTTTCAGAGAACTAGAAGGGTGACAGGCAGGACCTTTATGGATACAAAATGAATTTTGGAGACAGTGGTGAAAATAAGTTTCAAAAATTTTTGTATGCCCTTTGTTAAAAATTATCTCTGTCTGTCTTTTACAGGCATTCATAGAAAATACATTTTGCCAGAACATTGTTGAATTGCTCTGCATTTTGGTTATAGATCTAACCAAACTTGGAAAACAAGAACTATTGTTAGGTTCTTTGTTAACACAGGGAGAAATTTGAGGCCCTTAAAACTGATTCTGACACACATGAGGTTTTATGCTTTTGCATCTACT
Organism: Leptonychotes weddellii; assembly: GCF_054177405.1. Taxonomy (NCBI): domain Eukaryota; kingdom Metazoa; phylum Chordata; class Mammalia; order Carnivora; family Phocidae; genus Leptonychotes; species Leptonychotes weddellii. The sequence continues at coordinate 22,694,202 of NC_138373.1, forward strand.
ATGTTGACAGTTTTTAATAACTTTAAAGTATCCTTCTTTCTTCTTATCCTGAAGGAATTATCCCACAGCTTTTCTCACGCTTAAACCATCCTGAAGTATATGTGCGCCAAAGTATTTGTAACCTTCTCTGCCGAGTGGCTCAAGATTCCCCGCATCTCATATTGTACCCTGCAATAGTGGGTACCATATCACTTAGTACTGAATCGCAGGCTTCAGGTATGGAATATTAAAATACCGCTACTTTAAGTATAAATTATTTTGCAGATAATGTCTGTTAGGTAAATTTTTTTCAGCTGTTAACAGAGTTAATGGAGTTTGTGGTTTTTTCAGTAATAATAATTATTGTTTATTGAGGTAGTAACTGCTATGTCCAGCACGAGGGGATGTATTTTACACATGCTCCTCAGTCTCACAGTAACCCATTTAGGCTTAGAGAAATTGAGTCCGTGCTCTCAGGTTCACCGATGACCTGAGTAAATAGTAGATAAGGATGAAACCAAGCTCTAGACTCTGGCTGCGAGAAAACTCTGTTGAGACTCATTTTTTTCATTTATCTTCCATTTGCTTATAATATTAATAAATATAAAAGCTTACCTTGTGAAAAGGCAGAATGTCCATGATCTTTGGTTAATTTAATGCATGGAAGGCAAATTAGTTAAGTGAGGGCTGGAGTCAGATAGATTACCAATGTTTTCCTTAACTCGACATATGCGCAGAGGAGAAAATCCAAAGTGTACCCTAATTCTTCCATTTTCTTATAGGAAATAAGTTTTCCTCTGCAATTCCAACTTTGCTTGGCAATATTCAAGGAGAAGAGTTGCTGGTTTCTGAATGTGAGGGAGGAAGCCCTCCTGCTTCTCAGGATAGCAATAAGGATGAGCCTAAAAGTGGATTAAATGAAGACCAAGCCATGATGCAGGATTGCTACAGCAAAATTGTAGATAAGCTGTCCTCTGCAAACCCAACTATGGTGTTACAGGTACAAAACACAATTCGTATGTTTTTAAACAATTTTTATTATATACCCCTCTCCCCCAAAAAACAACCTAAAAACAAAACCCATAAAAACTGTCTTGGAAATGATATTTGAAGAACAAAAAGGCTTTTGGAATAATCGAAATTGGCTTTACAATTCAGTATTGGTTTTATAAATCTGTGTTTACAGAATTAGTAATCAAGGTTCTCTGATTGAATAATGAACAAAAAATGCACACACGGAACTTGTAGTTTCTAGTGTTTGCAAAACTGCTGTGTGTGAATTTGTAGACTACGAGCATATTTGGATGTACTATGTGTGCAGGTTCAGATGCTTGTGGCTGAGCTGCGCAGGGTTACTGTTCTCTGGGATGAGCTCTGGCTGGGAGTTCTGCTACAGCAACACATGTATGTCCTGAGACGGATCCAGCAGCTGGAAGATGAGGTGAAGAGAGTCCAGAACAACAATACCTTACGCAAGTATGTTTTCATACACTTTTACTCTGAAAATGAAGCTATCCCCAACCCCCCTTTTTAATGTAAAATATACAAAACATAAAACTTGTTATTTTAACCAATTTTAAGTGTATAATTGAGTCACGTTAAGTTTACAGTGTTGTGCAACCATCACTACGGTTCATTTCAGGAACTTACTCATCCCAAACATAAGCTCTGTACCCACTAAACACTAACTCTCCATTGCCCCTTAACCCTAGTGCCTCTTTATCACTACTCTACTTTTTGTCTCTGTGAATTTGACTACTCTGGTTACCTCATGTAAGTGGAATCAAAGTTATTTTTCCCTTTGTGTCTAGCTAATTTCACTTAGCATGTTTTGAAGGTTCATCCATGTTGTAACATGTATTAGAATTTCCTTCCTTTAGCACTGAGTCATAGTGGGTCATAGTGTTACTCTATGTTTAACTTATGGGGGAACCACTAGCCTGTTTTCCTGCACCACTTTACATTCCCACCAAAAGTGCACGAGTGTTCCAGTATCTCCATATCTTCGCCAGTATTTGTTATTTCTTGTTTTTTAATATAGTAGCCATCCTAATGGATATGAAGTGGTATCTCATTGTGGTTTTGACTTGCATTTCTCTAACAACTAATGATGTTGAGCATCTTTTTGTGTGCCTTTTGATCATTTGAATATCTTCTTACATGAAATGTCTATTCAAGTCTTTTTCCCATTTTTGAATTGGGTTGTTTGGGGAGGTTTTGTTGTTTGATTTAGGAGTTCGCTCTGTATTCTGGATATTAACCCCTTTCAGATATATGATTTGCAAATATTTTTTCCCATTTTGTGCATTCTTTTCACTCTCTTAATAGTCTTTTGTTGCTAGTAACCCCGTTTTTCTGTTTTTTTCTTTGTTGCCTATGCCTTATGCCATACCCAAGAAATCATTGCTAAAGTGTCCAGAAGCCTTTCCCCTACATTCTTTCCTTTTTTTTTTTTTTTTTTTTTAAGATTTTATTTATTTATTTGACAGAGAGACAGTGAGAGAGGGAACACAAGCAGGGGGAGTGGGAGAGGGAGAAGCAGGCTTCCTGCAGAGCAGGGAGCCCGATGTGGGGCTGGATCCCAGGACCCTGGGATCATGACCTGAGCCAAAGGCAGACGCCTAACGACTGAGCCACACAGGCGCCCCTCCCTCACATTCTTTCCTAAGAGTCTTAGGTCTTAAGGTCTTTGATCCAATTTGAGTTATTTTTTTTACATGATCGTATAAGGAAGGTAAGGGTCTGACTTCATTCTTTGCAAGTGGATACCTAGTTTTCTCAGCGCCGGGTGTTGAAAAGCTGCCTCTTTCATGTGCTGGATATTTTTACAATGCTGCGTTTTAAGTTATTGTGCTGATATTTTATTTATTTTAGCTTATTCTTTGATACTGTTTACTTACACTAGATGCATTTAAACTCTTCCATGTTTGTAAAACTCTCGATGTCTTCCTGGTCAGGGAAGAGAAAATTGCAATCATGCGGGAAAAGCACACGGCTTTGATGAAGCCCATTGTGTTTGCTTTGGAGCATGTAAGGAGTATCACTGCAGCCCCTGCAGAAACACCTCATGAAAAGTGGTTTCAGGATAACTATGGGGAAGCAATTGAAAATGCTCTTGAAAAGCTGAAGACACCGTCAAATCCTGCAAAGCCTGGAAGCAGCTGGATTCCATTTAAAGAGGTACAGAAAAATCTCAAGGATGCTACTAAAATGGGAAATTCCGTATGAGATACAAAATTTGATTATGGGGACTCTCCTTACTTGGAATGTGAAAGATTTTGTAGGTCCATGGAAGGCAGCCTATGACCAGTTGCTTATAAGGAATGTGAAGAGAGGTATTTTTATCATTTTGAGAATTTGGGAGCTAATGGGCCTAGGGCAGCAAACTTTTATCTATAGAGGTTTCACACTAGGAAGAATATACTGTAAGAAATTAGTTAAGGAAGGGGTCTGGTCTTGAACTAAATATTGATGGCTTGCTTTTTGTCTTCATAAAAGATTACAAAATTTAATCTTCTACCTATATAGCCTTTCTTAGGGGTGAGTATTAAGTATTTCTAACAGACAAAATATTCACATATAGCAACATCAATATTTATAAGTAACTGTTTGAAAATCAATTCTGCATAGGCTATTTGGGGATGATTAGCATATTTAAATATTTGAGAATCCTTATCTTTTTTTTTTAAGATTTTATTTATTTGAGAGAGAGAGCGCACGAGAGCGAGCCAACAGGAGTAGGGGGCAGAGGGAGAGGGAGAGGGAGAAGCAGGCTCCCAATGGAGCAGGGAGAACAATGTGGGACTCGATCCCAGGACCCCGGGATCGTGACCTGAGCTGAAGGCAGACAGTTAACTGACTGAGCCACGCAGGCACCTGAGAATCCTTATCTTCTATGTTGTGGTCCCCTTAATCTGTATTTACTTTGGTTTTTATCTGGTATAGCAACAGCACCATTATTTGGGGAACCTATTTATTACCTTGTAGCTTTCTCTTTTTTATCCTTTCTTTCTCTGTCCCTTACCTTTATTGCTCCTGATTTCCTTACTTTAGCAATGAGAAAACTATTAAAAGGTACAGTGTAGAAACAAAGAGTACACCTGACTTTAACTAGTAAATACCATCCAGAGGAAACTAGAACAAATGCTAAATTCATAGTAAATAGCTAGAAGCAGAAGACTAGAACACTAACATGAAGGATGAAGTTTATTGTGTGTGGCCTAGCCAAAACTTGTCTGCTTGCATTCCAACAGCAGTTTCTTGCTTCTTTGTCTCCTTTTCAATAAATCAACTAAGAAAACCAGAGGAAGAGATAAGAGGAATACTTAAAAAAAAAAAAAAATTGTTATTTATTGATGAATTTCTAAAAGATGTATTTAGTTTCTGCCTGTTTCTAAACTTCATATAAATGAGACCTTACATATATGCATATGTCTGTATATATATGTCTGTTTATTCCATAATTGATGGGTCAGCCTTAGGATTTTATGATTCATCCATATTTTGTATACAGCTGAACATTGATATATTATGGGAAAATGCTACAGTTTATCCATTGTGTCCTGTCTGTGGCTACTTGGGGTGTTTCCAGTTGTCTTTTTCCTTTTATGGAACAAAGCTCACTGAAGATTGAAAAAACATTTTTCACATGAAAGCAGAGCTCAGAATTAATTCAGGAGCACATTATTAAGTTAGCTAAGTAGCGATACAACTGTACATGCAATCCACTCCCTATGAATTATTAGAAGGGGTTGTGGTGTTAATTCTGCATACTTCAAGTGGTCAGAGCTCTAAATTGTTACCAACTTTTCAAGTGGCTTCTAAGAGTGTGTCAACTTGACACCCAGCAGCTGTCAGTTTTATCTTTTGCTCTGCTGTAAGGACTTAATTGATTTGTTTTGGCATTTATAAAACGTAGCTTAACATGGGGAATTAGCTTGCTACCAGCCCTGAATTTTGTGATCACAGCAGTGCTTTCCTTCCATCTGCTGTGATTGCATTGGTTGTTTGGACAGAGAAAAAGAGGTCTGAACAAAGTAGAAATCACCTAGGTCATATCAGCACACCAGTATTTCCTCTCTCAGGATGGCCCAAGTATGTAACATGAAATTAAATTTAGGAACTACAATACGAAATTTCTGTATTGGTATTTTAAGTTTACTTTTATGCCAAATTGAATGTGGAAGAAAGTTAAGTGTTGCAGTGATAACGTAAACCTGTTTTTCCCCATCTTATAAATATAGATAATGCTGAGTTTGCAACAGAGAGCACAGAAACGTGCAAGTTATATCTTGCGTCTTGAAGAAATCAGCCCGTGGCTGGCTGCCATGACTAACACTGAAATTGCTCTTCCTGGAGAAGTGTCAGCTAGAGACACTGTCACAATCCACAGTGTGGGCGGAACCATCACCATCTTACCTACCAAAACCAAGCCAAAGAAACTTCTCTTTCTAGGGTCAGATGGCAAGAGCTATCCTTATCTTTTCAAAGGTGGGATTTAAAAGAAGAGCCTTAATTTGATTATGGATGCTTTGGGTATGAATGTGCTCGGAGAGGATTGTTCCAGGTGAATAGCCTGGATTGTCTTGTATCTTCTGTGATTTTGAATGGAAGTGGTTGGAGCCTGTGTAGTAAGATTTTCCATTGCCTCTCGTCTTTTTGTTTAACTTATGCAAGCAGAACTGAGGTACAGCTAATAATTCTAGTATCTAATACCTTGTGACTGAATGGAATGTTCTCTAATGCTCCCATTATGCTCTCCTGGCTCTCAGTTCTTGACTGCTCCTGTTGATTGAGAGGAAACACAAAAGTGATACATTTGTAACCCCATACCCACCCCATTTGGTCACCACTCTAGCTACTTTAAATTTTGTTTCCATAGGATTAGAAGATTTACATCTGGATGAGAGAATAATGCAGTTCCTGTCTATTGTGAATACCATGTTTGCTACAATCAATCGCCAGGAAACACCCCGTTTCCATGCCCGACACTATTCCGTAACGCCACTAGGAACACGCTCAGGACTAATCCAGTGGGTGGATGGAGCCACACCCTTATTTGGTCTTTACAAACGATGGCAACAACGGGAAGCCGCCTTACAAGCACAGAAGGTTGATAAATTCAGATATACATGTACTTTTATTTGAATTTCCATAAAAACATATATTAGTCTCTTTCTTGTTCTGTGTGACTCATAGGCTTACTGTACTTGAGCATTTTGGTAAGTTTATAAATGTTACAGAACAGACTTTTGAAATATTTAGGAAAGTGTTTCTGAGGCACATTTAAATAAAGTTTTAAGAGGTGGAAATGGTGACATTTGGTTAATCTTATTCTAGACAAATACAGGGGGAGCAGGTAGGGTGGTAGTGTGGTTGTTAATCAGTAAGTTGATATTTCACATCTTAATGATTTTTTTATTGGGCTTACTAGGGGTCTTTTATTTTTTTTTTATATTTTAAAGATTTTATTAGAGCGTGCGCGAGAGAGAAAATGGGGGGGAGAGGCAGAGGGAGAAGGAGAGGCAGACTCCCTGCTGAGCAGGGAGCCCATGTGGGGCTCCATCACGGGATCACAGGATCACAGATAGGACCCCGGGATCATGAGCCAAGAAGGTGGACACTGAACCGACTTGAACCACCCAGGCGCCCCCTAGGGTCTTTTAAATTAAATTTACAAAGAAGAGAGCTTTGAAAACCAGTTTCTTTTAAATTAAGTACGTAAAGAAGAAACAACTTTATATTATATTTAGAGTTAATTACTGTGATGTCATATTTTGTGCCTCTGAAATTTATGATTTTGATTTAGACTAGGGATTTAATTTAGAATTCATTTAGCTAAGCATCTGAGTGCTTAGTATATATGCCAGGAACAGTACTAAGTGCTACAGAAATAAAAATAAGTTTTATACAGTCTCAACCTCAAGAGTCCATATCTAGCCAAAATATTCTAATTATTCTAATTATGGTGGGTATGGGAAGGAGCAAAAGTTTGAAAGGGGTCAAGTTTAAAAAATAAGCATAGGAGACTGCAGAACAATTACTGAGGGTTAAACGAGAGATGGGAATTAGAGAGGGGCTATCAGTTTTTGTCTGAATACTGTTAATTTTATATTGATGATTGAGTCGTATCAGTGAAGAATGAAATTTGTGCATAAATTAATGATAAATTTTCAGTAGAATTATAGGTTACAAAGAAGAATGTAAATGTTGAGTTTGAATTGGAGATCAAGAAAATAGAACAGTAGACCAAGTTTTCAATAAAGTGATAGAACTTAATTAAGAGAAAGATAGGTAGGTTGTAAAAAGATGCATAGTCTAGAAAAATTATTTATTTGGTATGTGCAATTTGGCTGGGAAGGTGGAGAATGCCGCTCAAAAACTGGTTTTTAAAATACTATATTCAAAGTAATCTTTATCTTCATTTAAATAAAGTTTATTTTTTTTTTCTTAAAAAAATTTTTTTAAGGCCCAAGATTCCTACCAAACTCCTCAGAATCCTGGAATTGTACCTCGTCCTAGTGAACTTTATTATAGTAAAATTGGCCCTGCTTTAAAAGCAGTTGGGCTTAGTCTGGATGTGTCCCGACGGGATTGGCCTCTTCATGTAATGAAGGCGGTATTAGAAGAGTTAATGGAGGCCACCCCCCCAAATCTCCTTGCTAAAGAGCTTTGGTCATCTTGCACCACACCTGACGAATGGTGGAGAGTCACACAGGTATGTGTTTTGTTTTGGGGCGTAATAAATATTACTGTTTCTTTTGCCTGCTTCCTGTCTAGTCTGTTGTTCACCCTCCTCCTTTTACCCTTCGTCTCACTCCAGACTTGGTAGTTTGAGACCTGTATTCGAGTCTTGCGTTGCACTTATTTTCATAAGGCATGGCCATGAGTGTGAGGGCAGAACAGAGGGGATTATGGATGAAATGAAAAGAAGAATAAAAGCTTGAGAGAGGGAAAAACTAGGGAGGCTGAAAATAGTTGTTTTGTTTTAAATCTAGCATTCGAATACTAAGTAGGACCAACAAGGACCACAGTGTTGTCTGCTGCTCAGTGCAGAGCCTCTGGGACCACTTGCAGCATCCCTGAGGAGTGCTATTTAGAAACGAGGGAGTGGGATTATGGAATTGTGTGAATTTTGGAGCATCAAACCATGTTGGAAGGAAATTTGCTGATGGTGTTACAACTTGCTCTCCCCACCCCCTCTCCCCTCTTGTTTAGTCTTATGCCAGATCTACTGCAGTCATGTCTATGGTCGGATACATAATTGGCCTTGGAGATAGACATCTGGATAATGTTCTTATAGATATGACGACGGGAGAGGTGGTTCACATAGATTACAATGTTTGCTTTGAAAAAGGTAAAATTAAGTTGGACTTTTACATTTATATGAGGGTCAAATGTTTTTGATAAAAGGACAGAAATATAACAATTTGTCTTTTCAAGGTAAAAGCCTTAGAGTTCCTGAGAAAGTACCTTTTCGAATGACACAGAATATTGAAACAGCACTGGGTGTAACCGGAGTAGAAGGTGTTTTTAGGCTTTCATGTGAGCAGGTATGCTGTTTCTCTCATACCTTTTAATGTACCTCTTAAATCCTGTGGAATGAAAAAGTACATTTGAATGAGGAAACTTGTGGCAAAACCTGATTTAAAACACCTCTGAAAACAGGTTCTACACATCATGCGGCGTGGCAGAGAGACTCTGCTGACATTGCTGGAGGCCTTTGTGTATGACCCCCTGGTGGACTGGACGGCTGGGGGTGAGGCGGGATTTGCTGGCGCTGTCTATGGTGGAGGTGGCCAGCAGGCTGAGAGCAAGCAGAGCAAGAGAGAGATGGAGCGAGAGATCACCCGCAGCCTCTTTTCTTCCAGAGTAGCTGAAATTAAGGTGAAGGCAATGATAAGTCATCACCATCATTTTACTAGTGTTAACATGTCCATCAAAAAGCTGGGTAAAACTATCCTTTAAAAATATTTTTGAAAGACTGTCCTGTATAATATTGTAAATGTCCGTGAAATAGGGCAATTTGATGTCTTTTTAGTAGGATATGTTCCCATACAAAGACATACAGTATATTGTGTGGCATGGTGGTAACTACATGGTGTTGTTGAGATTTGAGTCTCAGTTTATGGCTATGTGAACTTGAATGCAGTGGTTATCATTATCTGTAAAATACATGTGGTTCCATCACCCCCTCAGGGGTTTAAATAAGAGATTTAAATAGAGTAATATATCCAGGATGTCCATCTAACATGATGCTTGTAGCAGATATCATCATATCTCACAGTTGACCCTGTAAGAATTTCCCTAATCATAATTACCTTTTTACAGGTGAACTGGTTTAAGAATAGGGATGAGATGCTGGTTGTGCTTCCCAAGCTGGACAGCAGCTTAGATGAATACCTAAGCTTACAAGAGCAACTGACAGACGTGGAAAAACTGCAAGGCAAACTGCTGGAAGAAATAGAGTTTCTAGAAGGAGCTGAAGGAGTGGACCATCCTTCTCACACTCTGCAGCACAGGTTTAAAAGTGTTGAACACTTGTTTCTAAATATATGCCATTAAGGAGAATTTTCATATTTGTGTAAACATTGTCAACTTGAATTAGAATTACTAAGCAGTTTACATAAATGATAGAAGCTCTCCCAAGGACTGCAATTTTGAATTAATACACAGAAATTCACTTAAATTTTCTGCTTTATTATATTAAATTGAAATGTTTGAGTAATTATGGGAGATAAGTAGATATAGTGGTTAGGACATGAACTTGGATTCAGAAAACCTGAGGTTTGGGTTTCTCTCTACAGTTCGTGTCTGAATCCTTACTCATTAGTACAGTGGCAGTTATTTTATCCACTTTGCTGAATTAAGCATTAAACTAAATAGAATGATCTAAGTGGATGACCCTTGTACAGTGCAGGTGCTTGGTAAAGGGTAAATATGCAAGTACTACACACTGCATGAATCTCTGAGATGAAAAGATCTGTGAAGTATCCATCGTTTACACTAAAGATAACACCTGGCAGGTGTGGTGGGTTTTGAAAATGTGTTATTTAAAATGTTGTTGAGTATAGCTGAGAGAAATATGGGGAAAACCAGAGAAGTAAGGGACATTTGAGCATTGCCCTCAAGATTGAAAAGGAGCTTACCAGGCAGTCCCAAGTATGAGCAAAATCAAGGTTATGAAAGTACATAGAAGGAAGAAGCAATTTAAGTTTTTTCCCTCCTATTAGGTATTCTGAACATACTCAACTACAGACTCAGCAAAGGGCTGTTCAGGAAGCAATCCAGGTGAAGCTGAATGAATTTGAACAGTGGATAACACATTATCAGGCTGCGTTCAATAATTTAGAAGCAACACAGCTTGCAAGTTTGCTTCAGGAGATAAGCTCACAAATGGACCTTGGTATGGGTTGATTTATCTTAGATACACATGTTGAGCATGTGAGTTTTGTATTTGTGTGTTTATGTGTGGGGTTCTGGTTTGTGCTCCTTTCGACTACTGCTGGTTTGGAATAGTTTCACCGTGATTAATAATTGTCTTTTACCAAAAGGTCCTCCAAGCTATGTGCCAGCAACAGCCTTTCTGCAGAATGCTGGTCAGGCGCACTTGATTAGCCAGTGTGAGCAGCTGGAGGGGGAAGTGGGCGCTCTTCTCCAGCAGAGGCGCTCCGTGCTCCGAGGCTGTCTGGAACAGCTGCATCACTATGCCACCGTAGCTCTGCAGTATCCAAAGGCCATATTTCAGAAACATCGAATTGAGCAGTGGAAGACCTGGATGGAGGAACTCATCTGTAACACCACAGTAGAGCGCTGTCAAGAACTCTACCGGAAGTACGTTGATCACACTTTTCTTGACTTCTCATGGGATTAGATGCAAAGTTGTTTTCAAATTATTATTATCATGTGTGCATAATATTTCATTTTTCTGAAAGAAATAGTTGTTGGATGGAAGCTGAATGGGGTCAGTTTTTTCTTGCTTTTAAGAAGATTGAGGTCATGTTTTCCCTTTAAGATGGTGTGTTTTTCCTAATTAATTAAAATGTATCCCAGTGTCAGAGTGATGGAATCAGGGTAAAGAGAGCTAAACTCATTTGAACTATCGCTCACTCACAAGTCGTCTGGGAAAATTACTTGAGCTTGAGACTTTTTCTCATCTGTAAAAATGGAAATCATGGTTTCTACTATTTAAGATTTGGGGATCCATCAGAGGCAATATTCTCCAGTGTAAATGGGAACTTTTGGGGCGCCTGGGTGGCTCAGTCAGTTGGGCGTCTGCCTTTGGCTCAGGTCATGATACTGGGGTCCTGGATTGAGATCTGCATTAGGCTCCCTGCTCTGCGAGGAGCCTGCTTCTCCCTCTGCCTCTGCCTCTTTCTCTGTCTCTCATGAATAAATAAATAAAATATTAAAAAAAAAAAAATAAATGGGATGCCTGGGTGGCTCAGTCGTTAAGCATCTGCCTTCAGCTCAGGTCATGATCCCAGGGTCCTGGGATCGAGCCCCGCATTGGGCTCCCTGTTCGGCGGGAAGCCTGCTTCTCCCTCTCCCACTCCCCCTGCTTGTGTTCCCTCTCTCGCTGTGTCTCTCTCTGTCAAATAAATAAAATCTTAAAAAAAAAAAATAATAATAATAAATAAATAAAATGGGAACTTTCTTTACAAGCGGGAAGTGGTTACATTGTAAACAAGCACCTCTCTCTCTTTGTATAGATACGAAATGCAGTATGCTCCCCAGCCTCCCCCAACAGTATGTCAGTTCATCAGTGCCACGGAAATGACTCTGCAGCGTTACGCAGCTGACATCAACAGCCGGCTTATCAGACAAGTGGAACGCTTGAAACAGGAAGCCGTCACTGTACCTGTTTGTGAGGATCAGTTGAAGGAAATTGAACGTTGCATTAAAGTTTTCCTTCACGAGAATGGAGAAGAAGGATCTTTGAGTCTAGCAAGTGTTATTATTTCTGCTCTTTGTACTCTTACAAGGTGAGTTAGCCGACTTTGTACTAAGACCATTTTGTTGTCTCGAAAACATTTATACTTACTGAGATTTCCTGTCCCTTTTGTTTAATGCCAAACTTAAGGTATGCTTTGACTTTCATTTCATTAGTCTAGCCTACTGTTAGGCTGCTTTACTTCCTTTGCAAGTTTGAGGTATCTGCTTTTGTGTGTGAGTATAGCTGAGTAGGTTCCAGTGTACAAACCCTTGTTGCATTTAGGCGTAACCTGATGATGGAAGGTGCTGCTTCTAGTGCTGGCGAGCAGCTAGTGGACCTGACCTCTCGGGATGGAGCCTGGTTCTTGGAAGAGCTCTGCAGTATGAGCGGGAACGTCACTTGCCTGGTGCAGTTACTAAAGCAGTGCCACCTGGTGCCACAGGACTTAGACATTCCAAACCCAATGGAAGCTTCTGAGGCAGTTCACTTAGCTAATGGAGTGTACACCTCACTTCAGGTGAGCGCTTTTAAATTAGCTTAAAAATGATAAGTTTGTTTTAGATATTAAACATCGTTCTTTTTATTGCTGGTTCAGAAAAGCAATTTGACTTTTCCGCTTTTAATGTTGCTTAATCTATCATTTAAAGATCAGTGTGACATTTGTAGCCAGAAGTTGGTTACAGTTGCATAAATTTGTTCTTAACGCATGGCATTAACCCTCTAAATGTATAACTTACTTAAAATCAGGAAACATTAAAATATATTTCTCACATATTTATAGGAATTAAATTCAAATTTCCGGCAAATCATATTTCCAGAAGCACTGAGATGTTTAATGAAAGGAGAATACACATTAGAAAGTATGCTTCATGAGCTGGACAGTCTTATTGAGCAGACAACTGACGGCGTTCCCCTGCAGACTCTAGTTGAATCACTTCAGGCCTATTTAAGAAATGCGGCTATGGGACTGGAGGAGGAAACTCATGCTCATTACATCGATGTTGCCAGGCAAGTGAATGGTAGCTGTGACAGAGCTGGGGAAGCCGGATGACAGGTTCTGGGCTCTGTGCTGCAAGTTTAGTTTTAATTTTACAGCAGATAGAATTACTTAAAAATGCTTCTATACAAATCTTATAATTTTTTTATTGTTATTTTACTTATTTATTTTTAAAGATTTTATTTATTTATTCATGAGAGAGGGAGAAGCGGGCTCGTTGCAGGACTCAATTCCAGGACGCTGGGATCATGACCTGAGCTGAAGGCAGATGCTCAACTAACTGAGCCACCCAAGCACCCTATACAGATCTTTTTACAAAGTTTATTTATTCGGGGGGCACCTTGGTGACTCAGTTGGTTAAGTGCGTGCCTTCGGCTCAGGTCATGATTCTGGGGCCCTGGGATCGAGCCCCGCATCGGGCTCCCTGCTCAGCGGGGAGTCTCCTTCTCCCTCTACCCCTTCCCACCGGTCATTATTTCTCTATTAAATCTTTAAAAAAAATAGTTTATTTATTTGGAAATAATTACAGATTCACAGGAAGTTGTACAATACATGTGTGCAGGGATGTCTTCTGCAGGCTCCATCCTTCCTGCGGTGGTAACATCTTGCATACTATACTTCTGTGGCACCACCACGAAGTGGATGTCGGTACAGTTGACAGAGCTTACTGAGATTTCCCCAGTGACACATGCACTGGGTGTGTAGCTCCACGCAGTTTTATCACATACACACTATGCTTTGAGTGTTGTGGTTTCACCATATGTGTGCTACACACACGCAAAGTGGAGTGTGGTATTTTTTAAGCCAGCCCTTGAAACACCATGGAAGCATCTGAGCCAGTTTAGTTAATAGAGTATACACCTCAATTCAGGTAAATGCTTCTAAGTTTGCTTAAACTTTGTAAGTTTGTTTTAGATACTGAACATGGTGTTTTTCATCTCTGAAATCCAGAAAAACAGTTTGACTTTGGAACCTGCAAAGGTTGGGTGGTTCCTCCAGCCATGCACTATGTCCCTAGCTAAGCTGTAAGCCCCTTTATCTCTGGTGACTTAAGACCTCTTTCTTTGGCATTCTGCTGTCGAGTTTACCCCAGAAAGTATAATTGAGAGAGAAGAAATGGATTGACCTACCACTTCCTCCCGTGAGAAAATTCAAAGAAAAGAAAGTAGAATAGTATAATGAACCTTCATTTTCCCACCTTTGGTAATTATCTACACCTGCTTAAATTGTTTAAATTACTTATGTTGTTTAAATTGTACCGCCCCAATTATTTTGAAGCAGGTATCTTTTCATTTTTAAATAGTACAGGAAGTACGTATATCTAAAATATAAACTTATTTTTCTTAATCATGGTGCCGTTACTTCACCCGAAAAGTTAATAATAATTCTTTAATGTTTTCTGTTATCTGCATTCAAAATTTTCCTAAATTTAGGTTTCTTTGTAGTTGTGTCACCATACAGAATTAAAAAAATTAGTAATTATTATAACATAAACTAAATGTCAGCTAGATGATGATTTAGATTATTTGCACAACAGCTTTATCATTTAAATTTCTAACTTATTTAAAAAGTTAGATGCTAAATCGATACACCTTTCTTTCTCACTAAATTTCAGCTCTCATTTATCTCCCTTTAATATCTAAATCCGATTTCTCTTACCCTCAAATGGATGATTATTTACTTTTCATGTATGATTTGGGTGACACACTTCATGCCTCATTCTCTTACAAGCTTGTTTGTACCTTATTTTGGAGAAACTTTAATTATCTCAAGAAAAAAATTGTATACCATCTTGTAGCTCTTTTTTCCATTAGAAATTGCTCTGGTTAGCCTTTTTAAATTCTCTTAATAGTTTTTTAGTTATTTCTGTATGTGTGTGTGATAAAGTTGAAAATCTAGTTAACATTAGTAACATGAACTGATACTAGTTGTAGGTACCAGGAATGCTGTTTTTTGAATTTTTATATAATATGTTCAGAATAGTGTCCGGATACACAAGCCATGGTCCAAGTCTTAAGTTAATGATAACGTACAGGGTGAGTTTCTGAAGACTTACACTCAGTCTGTGCACTATTCAAAAGCAGGTGTGCCACAGACGGCAGGCATTTGAGTTTATGGTGTGTAGTTGACTCTGTCATATATGTGACAGTGTGAACATACTTGACCATTTTTGCTAAGTCCTCCAGCTTTAGAATTGTGTGGTTTTTGACATTTATTGGGGGTTTGTATTATTTTACATTCTTTGTGTAAAGTGAGACTGTAATATCTTACATAGTTCTTTTTAAAATTGTCATAATTCAGGTTTGCATAAAATTTAATCATGTGAACAATTACTAATACTGAATCGGAACCATTAACTTCACATTGTGATGGCACTACATGTCATTTTATCCTAACACTCTGTTCTGCATACAAAAAGATTTCTAGGGGCGCCTGGGTGGATTAGTCGGTTAAGCGTCTGACTCTTGATTCCGGCTCAGGGGGTGATCTAGAGGTCCTAGGATTGAGCCCCGTGTGGGGCTCTGCGCTCAGCTGGGAGTCTGACTGAGAATTTTCTCCCTCACCCTCTGCCCCTCCTCCTGCTTGTGGTCTTTCTCTCTCTCTCTCTCAAAAAGATAAACCTTTAACGAAAAAAGATTTATTTTCTAGATTGCATGCTAGCTGTGATTCTTGCTGACCTTTTGTGTTCTCCCCCAAATGTGATATTCATCAGTTAGGATTTTAATCCCCTTTTCTTTTTCTCTAGAATACTTCATGCTCAGTATGGTGAATTAATCCAACCAAGAAATGGTTCCGTTGACGAAACACCAAAAATGTCAGCTGGCCAGATGCTTTTGGTAGCATTTGATGGCATGTTTGCCCAAGTTGAAACTGCTTTTGGTTTATTAGTTGAAAAGGTAAATACTGATTTTAAGAATAAATAATGCACTTGTGGTAAAGTAGTTGTTCACTGTGTGAAGAGTGGAGAAATGAACTTTCTTTCTTTCTTTTTTTTTTACATAGTTAAACAAGATGGAAATTCCCATAGCTTGGCGAAAGATTGACATTATAAGGGAAGCCAGGAGTACCCAAGTCAATTTTTTTGATGACGATAATCACCGACAGGTGCTAGAAGAGATTTTCTTTCTAAAAAGACTACAGACAATTAAGGAGTTCTTCAGGCTCTGTGGTACCTTTTCTAAAACTTTATCAGGTAATCTTTCACATTTAAACATACTGGATTTGCTTGTGTAGAACTTTGGAAGGGGGCAGGATGGAGTAGGCTTAATTTAATTGTATGTTCATAAGGTCTTGTTTTTAAACAAGCATCATTATTACCTTATTTTACTTTGCATGAAATACTTCAAGAAAATATTCCTTTTTTAGGATCGAGTTCACTTGAAGATCAGAATACTGTAAATGGACCTGTACAGATTGTCAATGTGAAAACCCTTTTTAGAAACTCTTGTTTCAGTGAAGACCAGATGGCCAAACCTATAAAGGCATTCACAGCTGACTTTGTGAGGCAGCTCTTGATTGGACTACCGAACCAAGCCCTAGGACTCACCCTCTGCAGTTTTATCAGTGCTCTAGGGGTAGACATTATTGCTCAAGTGGAGGCAAAGGATTTTGGTGCTGAAAGCAAAGTTTCTGTTGATGATCTTTGTAAGAAAGCGGTGGAGCACAACATTCAGATTGGGAAGTTTTCTCAGTTGGTCATGAACAGGGCAACTGTGTTAGCAAGTTCCTATGATACTGCCTGGAAGAAGCATGACTTGGTGCGCAGGCTGGAAACCAGTATTTCTTCTTGTAAGACAAGCCTGCAGCGTGTTCAGCTGCATATTGCCATGTTTCAAGTAAGTATTTTTCTAATGTGTTTTTCTCCACTATAGGAATTTGAAAGCCAGGGGGAAGTAATATAAAACAATATAAAGAAAAAAAATATTTAAATATCCTGAATTGTGCTAGCCTGCAGCAAAGCCAGCTTTTTGGCATTTTGATATTTCCAGTTTTTTCCTTGTTTCTGTTCCATATAGTTGAGAATATTTTGTGTTTACACTTTGTGACCTTTAACTTTGTTTCCATCAGTATTGTATGGTTGGTATTATCTGTGTCATTAAGTAAATATAATTTCTAATGGTTGAATTTATTCGTTATGTGAATATGCCTCCTATATTACTTAACATATAATTAAGATTGTTTCTAAAGTGACTTCTGTTTCCCTGATGCTCTAATGATGTGGTAACAGCTTTGTGCATGAATCCGTCATCATTTGGAATTTGATTTTAGAGGGCTGTTTTTGTCCTTGATTATTTAGGGGGCAGTATGACAACATAGGCTTTAAGGGTGAGATGGATTTGGATTCAAGTATATGAATTTGAGTTTAATTTCTCCCTGAAGTGGGGACCATACCTCTCACCAAGGTTGAGGACTATGAGGGTTAAAAATGATGTTTTATGTAAGATGCTAAGCACAGTTATATAAGACACTAAGCACAGTATAAATTATAGCTCTTCTTTCTTCTTTTCTTCTTCTTTCTTTTTTTTCCTTTCCAAATATAGGCTTCAGTATTGTCTGTAGCTTCAAACAGGTTGTGTAATTCATGGAGTAATATTTGGGGACTGTGTTTTCCTGGGATCTATTTTGGCACAAACGGTGGTTACTTTGTATTATTTATGTGGAAGCTGCTTCCCCATGGTGGAGTTGGTGGCTTCAGCTCAGTGCATGGAATCAGTGTATTTTCTTCTCTTTGCAACTTTATCATGAGCTGATGTTTTTAGCTTATAAATTAAGAAGAGTAATTTATTCACATTTTGAAATTGTATTGATTATATATTAACGGTCTTTCTAGCACATTGGAATCTTTTTGTATTTTTTCTTCTAAAAATGTACTGTAAGTTTTATTATACATTCTAGTTTATTCCCTTAAAAAATGCACAACTGTATGGAAAATGTTGTAAAAATACT
Organism: Leptonychotes weddellii; assembly: GCF_054177405.1. Classification (NCBI taxonomy): domain Eukaryota; kingdom Metazoa; phylum Chordata; class Mammalia; order Carnivora; family Phocidae; genus Leptonychotes; species Leptonychotes weddellii. The sequence goes on from NC_138373.1 coordinate 22,712,060, forward strand.
TACAATTTTTGGATCTGAACAAATGTTCATCATTTTAAGCCCTAAGTGCAATGTATTACTTTTAAATTGTAGCCCAAAAGTCTCTTGGGCCTTCTGGGGCCTCCCTTAAAACATACAAGATGGCTTGATCCTCTGTGAGCAGTTGCCTGCCCCTTTCTGCAACTTCTAGGTTCTCTGTAGAATTCTTTGTTCTGTGACTGCTGCCATCATTTCTTTCAGTTACTTGCTTAGCCTCAGCTGGACAGTCTTCACCTCTCCACCCACTATCCCCCCATGCCTTTTCCAACCTTTTAACCGGAGATACCTTTTGGGGGGATTGTATACTAGACTTTTACATAGACTTGGAAACATCTTCAGAATTACTACTTAGATGTTGCATATCACTGATCCAAGACATTTATCAGCCATTCTCTACATTAGGAAATTTTTCACCTGGTTGTGATTCTTTTGTAATGTTTTTGCTATTACAACTTCTCTGCCTACCTCACTTTACTGCAGCTGGGTTTTTTTTTTCTCTTCCCCCAGTCCTAATTTGCACCTCTCCTCCCTTTAGCTCAAGTTGTTGTTGTTGTTTTTTCCCTGCTGATTTTATTACATTGCCTTTTCTTTGAACAGTGGCAGCATGAAGACCTCCTTATCAATAGACCACAAGCCATGTCAGTCACACCTCCCCCTCGGTCTGCCATCCTAACCAGCATGAAAAAGAAACTCCATACTCTGAGCCAGATTGAAACTTCAATTGCAACAGTTCAGGTATGTTTTGTCAGACCTTACTTGAAGCACATTCACTTTGAGAAATAACCTACACTGTGATGAGGTATTCAGTATATCTACATGTCTGTCCTTGGCTGCTAAGCCACAGGGGCATACTCCTTTTGCACTTTTATTTTTAACTTACATCTTTTTTTCTTACCCTCCAAAGTAACCAAATCTTATGGTAGCAGTGTATTTTTAACCAGGAATAGAGACATACTAAATATTTCAGGTTTTTAATGGATTTGATGATTGCTCTGCCTTTATATGTTGAGAGAACCTTGGTGATTAGAAAAACTTGAGCGTTTAATTTGTTTTCCGAAAGGCACATAAGCAGTTATATCTGGCTTACTAGTCATATCTAAAAAGCTTAGGCATTTTTTTTTTTTTCATTCTGAGGAGAGTGCACATGCGCGTGTGTCCCCATGAGTCAGGAGGGTCAGAGGGAGAGGGAGAGAGAATCTTAAGCAGGCTTCACAGCTCAGCACAGACCCTGACACAGGGCTCGATCTCACAACTCTGAGATTATGACCTGATCTGAAATCAAGAGTTGGGACACCTAACCAACTCACGCACCCAGCTTAGGCATTTTTTATGTATAGTTAATGATATTTTATGATGTCAAAGGCAATAGAATATTTTCCTGACTACTATTATTGAGTGTATTTCTTTTTTTTAAAGATTTTTATTTATTTATTTGACAGACACAGCGAGAGAGGGAACACAAGAGGGGGAGTGGGAGAGGGAGAAGCAGGTTTCCCGCTGGGCAGGGAGCCCGATGTGGGGCTTGATCTCAGGACCCTGGGATCATGACCTGAGTCGAAGACACGCTTAACGACTGAGCCACCCAGGCGCCCCATTGAGTGTATTTCTCTATCATTTCTGCCTAATAATTTAATCTCACCTTCCTTTTAAAAATAAGAAACCGGGGCGCCTGGGTGGCTCAGTTGGTTAAGCGACTGCCTTCGGCTTAGGTCATGATCCTGGAGTTCCGGGATCGAGTCCCACATCGGGCTCCCTGCTCGGCGGGGGGTCTGCTTCTCCCTCTGACCCTCCCCCGTCTCATGTGCTCTCTGTCTCTCTCATTCTCTCTGTCTCAAATAAATAAATAAAATCTTTTAAAAAAAAAAAAAATAAGAAACCGGTCTTGATGCTGGTTATCTATGTCTTTATATTGTGTCTTCTTCCATCTCATGTACTCAGTAGTGACTTGACATTTTTCTGTTCATTTTACAAATTAATTTTGTATAAAATCAAGTATAATCACTTCTGTAATTTTTACATTTTTAATGAAATTTTTCTGGAGCTCACTTCTTTGAAGATTGTGAAATGTCTTTTCTCTACAGTATATTAGGCCTAGTTTTCAATTTTGGAGAATGAATATACGTGCCCTTTCTGATTTTAGAGGTGTGTTTCTGTGAGAAAAGAGGGAGAGAAGCACAGAAAAGACAGAGGATGTGAATTCCTCCACCTGAAGTGTTGAATAAATAATGGGATAACTTTGTTATATAAAACCTTCCTTATTATTCATAGATTTTTACTGTTATTTATGAACTTTTGAATTTGGGAGAATTTGATTTTCATCTTTCATAATCAAAGATATAAATGATTTTTTAAATTAAGTTTTTTAATTCTGGTTAAGATACAGGGTTATATTAGTGTACAGTATAGTGATTCAGTAGTGCTATACATGACTCCGTGCTCATTGTGATAAGTGTACTCTTTAATCCCCGTTGTCTCTTTTACCCCTTCCCCCCATTCACCTCCCCTCTGGTAACTACCAGTTTGTTCTCTATTGTTAAGAGTCCGTTTCTTGGTTTGTGTCTCTTTTTTTCCCCTTTGTTCATTTGTTTGTTTCTCAAATTACATATATGAGTGAAATCATATATTTGTCTTTTTCTGAGCGACTTATTTCACTTAGCATTGTACTCTCTAGCTCCATCCATGTTGTTGCAAATGGTAAATGGATTTTCTTATAGATAGCACATAAGAGCATTAGGAATTTGATGTAGCAGGTGTTTCATTTTAAAGACTACTTTATTTAAAAATGAAAATCTTGGGGTGCTTGGGTGGCTCCGTCGGTTGAGCGTCCAACTCTTGGTTTGGCTCAGGTCGTGATCTCATGAGTCATGGGGTTGAGCCCTACATCAGGCTCTGTGCTCAGCGGGGAGTCTGCTTGAAAGATTCTCTCCCTCTGTCCCTCCCTCCACTTGCTCACTCTCTTTCTGAAGTAAGTAGAAGCAAATTTTAAGACAAACTGAAAGCCAGTTCTTACCTCTGCAGACATGTTTAGCCTTAAATATTCAAAGTGAAATAAAGATTAATTCCAGTGGAGGGGCGCCTGGGTGGCTCAGTTGGTTAAGCGACTGCCTTCGGGTCAGGTCATGATCCTGGAGTCCCTGGATCGAGTCCCGCATCGGGCTCCCTGCTCGGCAGGGAGCCTGCTTCTGCCTCTGACCCTCCCCCCTCTCATGTGCTCTCTCTCTCTCATTCTCTCTGTCTCAAATAAATAAATAAAATCTTTAAAAAAAAAAAAAAAGATTAATTCCAGTGGATGTATGTTAAAATGTTTTCTAAATTATGTATGTCCCATCCTGTTTCTTTTGTATCTCTCTTGTATTTGTATAAAATGCTCACCAGGAATTGGAGAGCGTCAAATATTCACTGAGGTTCTGCTGGCTTTTATAGGAAAAACTAGCCGCCCTTGAAGCAAGTATTGAACAGCGACTCAAGTGGGCAGGTGGTGCCAACCCTGCACTGGCACCTGTACTGCAGGATTTTGAAGCAACAATAGCTGAAAGAAGAAATCTTGTCCTTAAGGAGAGCCAGCGAGCAAGCCAGGTGCTGTGACCCACGTGCACTGTCTTTGTTTTCAGTTACGGGATTCGACAACTGATGGGCAGTTACACGTGCGATAACTAGGGGTAGCTTGAGTCCACCCTCTAGTTCACAGTACTGGAAAGAGGGACTGATAGGCCTTGGTGGGAAGGGCACCCCTTAGGCTGAGTGCACAGCCAGTTATTGCCCTAGACCTTTACTGCCTCCTAGCTAAATAAAAAGTGGATTCAGCCTCTGTCGGAAAATAAGGAGTTTAATTCCATATTTGTCTAAGTTCTCTGTATGCTACTGTGGTGACTCTGTGGCAATAAAATGTCTTTATGACCTTGTGTTCCGCCAGAGTTTGTGGATTAACTTCGTTATGACTGGGGGAAGGGGACAAAAGCAAAAAAAAAAAAAGTTAGGTAATTTTCCATCAGGTATAAAATTAGACTAATACAGTGATTCTCATATCCTCATAACCAATTAAAATTTAGTGATTATCAACTTAAGTCCCATTTTATTTCCTCTGTACTTCCTCTTCCTCCTTCCCATCCCATTTTTAATGAAATCCCAAATATTCTTTCATTTTTATCTGTAAATATTTCAGTATGTATTTATAAAGGTGGCAACTATTTACATGATCACAATAGTACTATCATACCTTAAAAGATGTGCATTATATTGTCAAATGTCCAGTTAGTATTTTGTGATCTTTATTGTAAAGTTAGGCAAGAGTAGAAGCAGAAGGGCAACATTCCAAATTGGAAATTTGGACATAGCACAAAGAAACTGCAGCTGAATATGATAACGATTTTATTATGAAGTAAATTTTCTGTGTGAAAGCAAACATGTAGAAAATACTTTTACATATTGTCCTTAGGTGCTTTTAACCTAAAGACATCAACCAAAACAAGGTGCATTTATTCATTGCCTTTATCAGGATTAGATCTATTTCCCAAAAGAGTCGTTCATACGTTTCTCAGGACCAATTGTGGTTCTGAATTCTGGAAATGAATAGGTAGTATTTTTTCATGTCAAATTAAAACTGCATGTCCCCGCTTATTGTGATGGTTCCATTCCTCTTTGCCTCTTCACAGGTCACTTTCCTCTGCAGCAATATCATTCATTTTGAAAGCTTACGAACTAGAACTGCAGAAGCCTTAAACCTGGATGCTGCATTATTTGAACTAATCAAACGATGTCAGCAAATGTGTTCATTTGCATCACAGTTTAACAGTTCAGTCTCTGAGTTAGAGCTTCGTCTATTACAGAGAGTGGTGAGTCTTGAATCTTGGTGTGGGAGTAAAGAGATTAGTTGATGAAAATGATAAGGCCAGGATTATGCCCTCGAAGTCCATGTAATATATTCACTCAGTTTACATTTATGCAGTGTGTGTCCTGTATATAAAATATTGTTTTGGGATCTAATGATTAAATCTAGGGGTACCTGCCTGGCTTGTTCGGTGGAGCATGTGACTCTTGATCTCCAGGTTGTGAGTTTGAGCCCCACATTGGATGTAGAGATTACTTAAAAATAAAATCTTTAAAAAAAAAAAAAAAAGATTAAATCTTGCTCTTAGCCCCCAAGGAACCTATTAATAATAAATAATACAATGAATTAAAAAGTTAAAAGAATTCTCAGAGCCATAATTGGAAGTACTGTGGAGGTTCAGAGGGGAAGAGAAATTCAATGTATAGCAAATGATTTAGATGCACTGAAAATAGGGTAGCAGACAGAGGGCTAGTGGAAGGTGAATGCTGGACAGGAGAGTTGAGTCCAGAAATAGCAAGTTGATAAATTAGGTGTTTATATTTTGTGGGAAGGTTTTAGGCTGTGTATTAATTAAGAACCTCTGGTGTCTTTTTTTTTTTTTTTAAGATTTTATTTATTTATTTGACAGAGCGAGAGAGGGAACACAAGCAGGGGGAGTGGGAGAGGGAGAAGCAGGCTTCCCACTGAGCAGAGAGCCCGATGCGGGGCTGGATCCCAGGACCCTGGGATCATGACCCGAGCCGAAGGCAGACGCTTAACAACTGAGCCATTCAGGCGCACACCTCTGGTGTCTTTTTAAAGAGTGATTTACAGGGGCGCCTGGGTGGCTCAGTCGTTAAGCGTCTGCCTTTGGCTCAGGTCATGATCCCAGGGTCCTGGGATCGAGCCCCGCATTGGGCTCCCTGCTCCGCGGGAAGCCTGCTTCTCCCTCTCCCACTCCCTCTGCTTGTGTTCCCTCTCTCGCTGTGTCTCTCTGTCAAATAAATAAAATCTTTAAAAAAAAAAGAGTGATTTACACTGGGGTCCTAGATACAGATCATCTTTGTAATTCTAGATATATATTTTATGTCTTAAATTTTAAGCATTCCCTGTGTGATTATGCAGAAAAGTTAAAAATCTTAATCTGTATTTCATAGATTATTTAAATTATTATTAAGTACTATTATTTACATAATTAGTTCATGACTTAGCAAATGAGGTTCTTTGTGTCAGCTTGAGTTACTAATACCTTTTCGTGGTGGTGATAAAGGAAAGAATCTTACATTATTCCATCTGATACTTAAACAAATGCTTGTTCTGTTTAGGACACCAGTCTTGAACATCCTATTGGCAGCTCTGAATGGCTTTTGTCAGCACACAAACAATTGACCCAGGATATGTCTACTCAGAGGGCAATTCAGACAGAGAAGGAGCAGCAGATAGAAACAGTCTGTGAAACAATTCAGAATCTGGTTGATAATATAAAGACTGTGCTCACTGGTCATAACCGGCAACTTGGAGATGTCAAACATCTCCTGAAAGCAATGGCTAAGGTAAGACTAATACCACTGACACACAGTTAACTCCCTCCTTTTGTAAAATTACAGTACATAAAAATACATAGTTGATTTGGGAAAATAATGACATAAACAAAAACAACTTCTCTCAGGTCACATCTTCCACTTTGTAATTGAGTTACTTTGTGTTTTTATCAACTTTTTTTTTCTTTTTTAAAGCAGGTTGTAGTATTCTGATTTTGTACCCAGAGAAACTGAGGGTTAAAGAGATTGATTCACCCAAAGTCCTATAACTTAACAGTAGAGCTGAAACTTGAATGTAGCCTCAGAGTGTTTGGATTTCCCCAAAATCTTTTCCTCCTCCCAACCCTTATTCCTAGGCTCATATGAGTTTGCCTCCAAAATGATTTCTTCTCTCTTCCCTCCAGTAGCCTATGTAATTTACATAGTAAGGAAACTGAGCCCCCAGAGAAGGCTAAATAACTTCATCATTGCAAAACTGCAGATCATTTAACTTGGGGATTTGTTTTTACTTGGAGTTTTTATTTTTACTGGAAATAAGATTTCTGTAGAAAAGGAGTTCCAATGTAATAAACAGATTCAACACATATTTGAAAAGCACTTATTGTTATCCGAAAGGTGACTGTCTTATGAGTTACTATTGAACCAAATTCCATTTCTCTTAATTCTTACAATACTGAGTCCAGGATGAGGAAGCTGCTCTGGCCGACGGGGAAGATGTTCCCTATGAGAACAGTGTCCGACAATTCTTAGCCGAATATAAAGCATGGCAGGACAACATTCAGACAGCGCTCTTTACCTTAGTCCAGGCTATGGGTCAGGTGCGAAGTCAGGAACACGTTGAAATGCTCCAGGAAATAACTCCCACCTTGAAAGAACTGAAAACACAAAGTCAGAGGTAAGAATGCCTTCTGGCCTAAATTGAAAATGTAGTCAGAACATAAGCAAAACATCTGGTGTAGTAAGTTTTGCTTAATTCAGCTACGTTTTTTCAGTTTTGTTCATATTTATAAGCAGTTACCTGGTGAAGCATTTCATAAATAAGCTATTTTATTTTGTATTTCAGTATCTATAATAATTTAGTGGGTTTTGCATCACCCTTAGTCACCGATGCAACAAATGAATGTTCAAGTCCAACGTCATCTGCTACTTATCAGCCATCCTTTGCTGCAGGTATGACTTCTCTCCTTCAAAAAACACCTGAATCTTGATCTGTTAATAATGTACACATAGACGCTAAGGTGTTTCATTATACTTTTAAGTGTCTAATATGTTCGTAGTCATCACCTTTTTAAAGGGCTTTCTTAAACTCTGTCACAACTCAAACTGAACACATTTTGGTTTAATTTTAAAAGTACTTGTGTGAGAAACGGGGTACCTGGATGGCTCAGTTGATAGGCGTCTGCCTTCGGCTCAGGTCATGATCCCAGGGTCCTGGGATCGAGCCCCGCATCGGGCTCCCTGCTCAGCGGGAAGCCTGCTTCTCCCTCTCTCACTCCCCCTGCTTGTGTTCCCTCTCTCGTTGTCTCTCTCTCTGTCAAATAAATAAATAAAATCTTTAAAAAAAAAAAAAAGGTACTTGTGTGAGAAAGTAGAAATATCTTGTGCTTAAATCCTTTCTTTAAATGATTTATGAATATAAAATATATGCTTGTCAGGGAAAATTTTTAAAAAATAGGAAAATTGGTAGTTTCATTCCAGTTGGAGGTAAAACCATTACATATTTCTTGTTGGACTTGTGTGTATATGTGCGCACACACATGCACAAATTGGGATCGTTCTGTGAATGCAGTTCTTGTTGCCTTTTCCCACTTAATATTAAATTGGGAATTTCCTTGCCATCAGAGAATCTTTTAGAAAATGACTTAATGCCCCAATTTAATATGTCATTCTATGTCTTTACCATATTAATCCCACATTGTTGGACAGTTAATATATTTATAGTTTTTTGATGCCACAACAGGCAGTGAGCATCATTGCACAAATTTGTTTTTGAATGTCTAGCTCTTCAGGCTGTATTTTTAGAAGGGCAGTATTTCAAGGGATAAGGACTTTAAGGTTGTAAAATCATATTTCTTTTCATGGCTGTACATTTGTAGTTGATGTTTGAGAGAGCACTGCCCTGCTCTCTCCTCTTTGTCTCCCTCCATCTCTTCTGTTTACGTGTGAATTGAGCCACCCACTCTTTCTCTATAGCAGTCCGGAGCAACACTGGCCAGAAGACTCAGCCTGATGTCATGTCACAGAATGCTAGAAAGCTGATTCAGAAAAATCTTGCCACATCAGCAGATACTCCACCAAGCACCATTCCAGGAACTGGCAAGAGTGTTGCTTGTAGTCCTAAAAAGGCCGTCAGAGACCCTAAAACGGGGAAAGGTAATTAGTTAGAATATGGATGCATTAAATATTTATACAAAGTGCTGGTTTGACTTAACATATGTTTCCGTTGCTTCGTAGCTGTGCAAGAGAGAAACTCCTATGCAGTGAGTGTGTGGAAGAGGGTGAAAGCCAAGCTAGAGGGCCGTGATGTTGATCCGAATAGGAGGATGTCAGTTGCTGAACAGGTGACCATTTTTTAAACTCGATCTATCCATTTTAATGCTGCTGAAACAGTACAGGTTTAAGGATACCCTCACCCATGTCCTTGGTGGTTCATCAAGAAATAAGGAACTGAAATTTATTTTCAGAATTCAGAAAATTTTCAGTAATGGTAGCTCTGGAGTTGTCAAATAATAGTCACTGTTTTATTCTGACTCTACCCTTTTAGCACATTTCCTTTCTCTCCAGCCCTCTTCTAACAGAAATTTAAGGTGTGACTTGACCCCCTCTCTGTCCTCCACCAGAGAGCAGTTAATTTGCATTTTAAAGAGGACTATCTGAAGGTTTCCAGTGAAACCAGGGTGAAGTTTGGGGTGCAGGAATAGTATCTATAAAGTGTTTGGGGGTGTCAGTTTGTCTGAAGTCATTACTCTGAAATTTTCTCATTAGTGTTATTAAAATTGTATATATAAATTTGAGAATGAATACCCACCCCCTGCCCTGGCTGTTTATTTTGAGATTTTTAAACCTACAGAAATGTTGTAGGAATGTCCATGTACTCTTTACCTAGATTTAGTAAACCAGTTGTGTTCCTACATTTGCTTCATCTTTCTGTGTATGTGTATGCATACACTGTTTTTCAGAGCCTTGTGAGAGTTACAGACACAACACTTCGTGTCTAAATATTTCAATATATGTCTCCTAAACAAAACATTATTAACTCAGGAAACTCACTATTGATGTTAACATTGACTGTTAACTCACATGCAGTCCATATTCAGATTTCTTCAGTTATCCCAAAATGGCCTTTATTGCTTAGCCCCCCCAGATCTAGTCAAGGCTCATCTTGAATTTCATATATACTTGTTCTACTTTTAGTTGCCTTTAATATCTAGAGCAGTTCCTGAGGATTTTCTTTTTTTTTCCTTTTATGACATTGACCTTTCTGATGTGTTCAGACCAGTCATTTTGTAGAACGTGCCTCACTGTGTATTTGTCTGATATTTTCCTCATAATTAGGAATCAACATTTTTGGCAGGGATACTATGTCAGTGATGTATCTTTGTGTGTTCCATCTTCTGTGTTATTAAGTTAGGTCATTTGGTCAAGGATAGTGTTCTCCTGAATTCTCCTTTACAAATGTACCTTTTCTTCCGTGGGGTAAAAATTTGAGACTGTGAATATCCTATTTTCTAATGTTTTGACATCTACAATTCAGTTTTAACATCAGCAAGAAAAGGTCCTTTTTATATTTTAAATGCTGTTACATAGCTGTGTAGGACCTGAAATTAAACTCTTCTTGGTCAAGAATTATTTCCTTAGAAATTGTCAAGTTTGGGGGGAAAAAAAACAACCCACAAAACAAAACACATGGATAATAATGAGTTAGGGGTATCTTTGCTTCAGAAGCTTTCTGGTAGGTTAATGGCTTGTGTACTTTCAGGATGGTCTTTTTTTTTCTTTTAAGATTTTATTTATTTGAGAGAGAGAGAGCATGCACATGAGCCAGGGGAGGGGCAAAGGCTGAGGGAGAAGCAGACTCCCTGCTGAGCAGGACTCTGGGCTCCATCCCAGACAATGGATCCTGGTCATCCCAGGATCATGACCTGAGTCAGAGGCAGACCCTTAATCGACTGAGCCACAAGGTCTCCAGGACTGTCTATCTTTAGCTGTCTGTTCATTTGTTTGAAGGATGGTTGGCTATGGTGCTTTTTATTGTGTTACTAAATTTTATATGAAAGAGAGTTAATGGGCTCACGGGGGTGGGGCGGTAAGTGTAGAGATCTTGGTGCACAACTTTTGGTATAAGTCGTCATTCAGCAGCCATATATTGAGCATTTAACATACAATTGGGCCCTCTGGATTCTGTGGATATAGAGATGATTATATCTCTTACTATAAAGGAAAATTTAGCTGAGTCAGAATCAATAGACATTTGTCGAGCACCCAACTGTATTTCAGAATCTGCTATGCGCTTTTTTTTTTTACACTGCTTAAGCATTTACTTAGTAACTTCATGTGTTTAACCCCAAGAGCACCTGTGGGGTCAGTGGGGGTTCTGTCTTCATCTAAGGATTTACAAGGCTCAAAGGGATTGTAACTTTGCCAAGACACACATTTTGTAGGCTGTGGAATTATGAGAGAAGCTCAGGTTACTTAACCATTCCCCATAGCAACTATACATCCTTTGGGTTATTAATCTGGGTGATTAGAAACTTAAACAACTCCTAGAACTCATATATGTCCTTTAAAAGTCTAAATTGTTTAAAATATTCTCCTGCCTACTTTTACAGGTTGACTATGTCATTAAGGAAGCAACTAATCTAGATAACTTGGCTCAGCTGTATGAAGGTTGGACAGCCTGGGTATGAATGGTGAGACAGTAGATGAGTCTGGTTAAGCGAGGTCAGACATCCACCAGAATCAACTCAGCCTCAGGCATCCAAAGCCACACCACAGTCGGTGGTGATGCAACTGGGGGCTTACTCTGAGGAACCCTAGGAAATCTCGGTGCGCTAGGAAGTGAATCCTGCAGGACAGCTGCACTCAGGGATACGCCCAACACCATGGCCTGCAACCCCAGGGTCAAGGGTGAAAGAAAGAAAGCTCACCGCCTGAACATGGAGATTGTCTTTCTGCCACAGAACAGCTGCAAACGTGTCAGGAGGTTAGCTGCAGAAAGAAATCGGGATGCCGCGGAGCACAGAGTGATTTGGAACTCCATTCCACCTGACCCTGTGTGTACAATCCAGGAAAAAACAAACCCCGCTCAGAAACAGAGAAAACTGGGGCCGCGAAGAAATCACAGCCAAGGAAGATTTGATGCATTCAGATTCTCGTGTAACACTTGTTGCTTGGCAACAGTACTGGTTGGGTTGACCAGTAGGTACAAAAAGGCTATGCGATAAGAATTTCAGAAATGGACTGGAAATGGAGAGCTATGTAACAGATACACTACATTGGAAGAACTTACTTCTGAAATGAAGGGAAAAAAAAAACTACCCATTGTCCTCCTCCCTAATCCCACATCATCTACCCGCTCCCCCCCTTTACCTGATCTAGTAGATTAGCCATCTTTCTAATTTACTTTTATTTCAGTCCTTGTATTTCATATGCTTCCATCTCAATGTTGTTAACAACTTATATTTGGAGTGATAAACAGAAATTTCTCCAAAATGACTAATAACATGGAAAATTCAAGGATTGTTTAAAGGTCTGATGATCACATACAAAATACAATTCTGGTTATTTAAGTCATTTCTGTGATTCTATCATGTACAGTTTCCAGAATTGTCACTGTGCATTCAAAAGTAATGAATCTAACAGACATTTGATTTAATGTACACTCCCCTTTGCTTATAGTGTGCATTTTTGGGAGGTCATTCAAATTTTCCCTCTTCTGCGATTGCTGTAGTTTCTTTCATAGAAAGTAGCTAATCCAATGTAATCTTTTACCTTTTTAAAAACCAGGATAGAATACCTATTAGAGTTTTACATTGTTGATGACAGATTAACAATAAAGTGATGTTCTGGTGGAGGTAGAGTGAGATGTTTTTTAATTCAGTTTTCTCATTTGATACAACTTTTAATTTCCACTTCGTAAATTATAATTGCTTTAGTTTACCTGGCATTTTAGGACATGTACGTGAAACATCAGCAAAGATGAGAACCACCACCATCTTTTCTTAAGTTCAATTATTAGTCTGTGAAGTACTTTACTTTTTGCACAATTTTAATAGTTTGCTGTGAATTCATGATCAAGGTTTCCTTAAATTTAGTATTGCACTTCAGTATTGTAAGCTGAATTGTTGATCCAAAATAAAAATCGAGACTAGAATAGGATTCGTAAAATCACGTATCAACACAAAGTAGAACACAAAATCTTGATTGTTTGAGAACATTTTTCCTGCATTTTAGAGGTTAGGACTGTGATCATTTCTGGTTGCCAGTCTTCACAGACAAACTTGAAGGGTATTAAGGAAAAATTCCACATAGCTCTGGCCTTGTCTGTATTCTGATTGCCACATTAATCTATAATCTTCACATACCCATGAGAGAATGCATCTCAGTGCTTTTCTAGTACTTAGGCAAGCGTTGCAAGAAAGGTGGTATTTTCAAATACCCATGTGTCTTAATAGCAAGTTAAGGAACCTAGTGTGTCAAATTTTATTTTTTTCATTCATTTGAACCTTATTTTCACAATCAAAACAACCTATCCGGAACAATAATGCCATACTGTGTTATGCACGCTGCTTTATTTCCTAGAGGCTGTGTGGGAGCTACTGCATTCATCACTTGATTACCTCCGCTCTCTCAAAAGTAAAGTCTTTTCAGCAACATTCTTTATTGTCGTGAGGAAAAAACTTTTATCACAGTGATAAAACAAGTTCACACTAGTTTGTCCCTACAGGTAGTATTCAGAAATTGCTTTTTCTTTGGTAAAGAAGATAAATGAAATAGGTGAATTTTACTGCCTGTGAATTTCAGGCTTCAGAGGTACCTGGCACCTTACCCAAGCAAAAACAAAACAGCTTTATATCAGAAACCTGTGCCTCTGGTAAATTATCCATCACTTTTATTTGAAAATGGTCCCTCAGAGAACAGTGTGGCATATACATGTTTGGTTGTGGGGCAGATGTGAATAACTGAGGACTTATTACTGCACTCTGGACAGTAAGATCCCAGTCCGTGCAGTTTGGCTTCCTCTGGGAAGTCATTCTGCCAAGTAGCCTTGGTATTTTGAACTGTTAACAAGCAAACTCTGCAGATTTAATCACTGGTGAAAGGTCCTGGTGATAGAGCAGATTGAGAAGACGGGGCTATATTTGGGGGATTATCTTGTAAAATAAAGTTCAGAGTGCTTCCGTTATGAAGTCATTTTTGATGATACAAAATACCTGTGGAAAACCAGGGATCTGCTCCTCTCTTTTCCTTTCTCTCTCTCTCTCTCTAAGATTCAGGGGGTATAGAATAACCCACAACCTCTTCTTCAATTCAGAGTACCCTTGGAAATGGAAGTTTATCTTAAGTGTTTTGTTGTCTTTGATTTTCTAAAATTGCCTGAATTTTAGTTGGTATCTCTACAAAGCTGTGGAGGCTTAGTTGGTTTATGGAGCTGTGTGTATTTCTCTTTTAGTTTTTCTTTTGTGTCTTGCAGGATTTCATTCTTTCTGGTCATGAGTTCTTAACATAGTTTGCTAGATGATTATTAACATTCTTTTGTGTCTGGCACTTGTGGTGAGTTGTTTTTGAGCTATGTGAGATTTCTGTGTGTGAACTGATAATCAAGCTCTTGATTGCTTCCCTAAATTGTTTTTTTAGAGCCCAAACCCCAGGTTCTGGGTGAGGGTTTGTAATACAAAGAAAAACTTCCATCACTTCTGCCCTTAACACTTGCCACTATTACCTAAGCTTAGTATGTAGTTTTCTTAATATTGTCTGTGTTTGGTGTTATCTGCATTGTTTTTGTTTAATTGTAGTTGTTCTGATGTGTGAAATTTAAGGAAAGAGCCATTAAAATATGCCGAGCAGGGCAATGCAAGTACAGCCAAATATTAGAGTTGATGTGCAATCTTAGGTCCTTTTAAATCTGGGGTATTATAGGCAGTACTTTAAATTGAAAAGTCTTCCTGGCCTATTATCCTCGACATATTTGTAATTACTCTGGGGGCTTACTTGTTTTGGCAGTACTAAAATCAAAGGAGCTGGTTCTTCTTTTCTCCTAATTCTTTTCATATTAAAGGAAGCACCTACAGTTAGCCTGTTAGTCCTATTCATATACATCAAAAATCAGTGAATGCTTTACTGTTAGCACACGTACCTTTGTTTTAGACGAAATTAGATGAATGTGAAAACCAGTGACCTTCCATTCTCTATCTTGGGCTTGTAAAATGTCAGTAATTTAGAGCTAGGACTCCCCTCCGCCCCCCCCCCCTTTAAATCAAGGAGGTAGACGATAGTGATGTAAGGGTCACTTAAAGAAGGTAGATTTTGTTTTCAATACATGGTTTGTATTAGGAACATTCCTCCAATGGGGAAAACTAGCTTAGCGTTACAAATTTTTCCAAACATTGCAGAAGGGGAAATCCACTGTATTATGAACCCCTAAGAGTTTGTTGCACTTTTCCTGCTTTTTAGGCCTGGGTAACAGTGTCACCATCCCTTATTTACAAAAGGGCAAATGGACTCTGACTGAGAAGCTCTCCAGGTTCAAGGGTTAGTTGTACAACAGGAACCCCTTGGAGTCCCTTGTTTTCTATGGGAATTTGGGCTTACTAGGGAAAAGCTGTTTGTTGTGCTACTGTAAAACTGTCATACAATGAGTTTGATTTTTGAAGATGGTAAACTCAAGGAATTGCATGTTGTTCTGAAATGCAGGCTTGTAGAATGTTTTTCTTTCAAAACAGGCTGATTTTTTTCTTTTCCTGGCAGTCCAAGTTTCAGCTCCTGTTTCAAGTTCTTGTGTCAGTTATTTTTCTGGTTTAAATTTCATATTTCCACCTGTAATGTCAGTGGCAGCAGCATACTTCACTTGTTAATTTACCCTTACCATCAGAGCAAGTTGAGTTGAACTGAATCTTCCTTGTCCTAGTAACATTGTATAAATAAAGTGGCTTCTCTGTACAAAAGGTTGTAATGCCTCCTGATGGATATAATTTTGTGATTGTATTTAAGATTAAAAGTTGAATAAATCACACCAGCTTCCTGAAAAATGTTCATAATGCATCTTTTGGAAAACAAAAATACATGCCTACTTTGTGCATATTTGCATTAACACAGCAAAGATTGTATGAAATACGTTTTTCAGAAAATAAAGTCTTAAAAGACGTAGCATTTAAGCTCTGAATTTATTGGTCGAAGTAGGTTCCAGAAAACTTACTTTTGGAATATGGGTAGAGGTTTGGTTTTTTAAAAGTATTAATACCTCCAAAAATGTTTTTAAAGCTCAGTTCTCAACGTTTTTTTTTTTTTTAATAATTTATTTTTTATCTCCACACCCAATGTGGGACTTAAACCACATCCCTGAGATCAAGAGTCACATGCTCTACTGACTTGAGGCAGCCAGGCACCACTCAAAGTAATTTTTTTTTTCTTTAGATTTTATTTTTTGACAGACGAGAGAGAGAGAGAGGGAGAGAGAACACAAGCAGTGGGAGTGGGAGAGGGAGAAGCAGGCTTCCCGCTGAGCAGGGAGCCCGATGCGGGGCTCCATCCCAGGACCTGGGATCATGACCTGAGCCGAAGGCAGACGCTTTACGACTGAGCCACCCAGGTGCCCCTGTATTTTTTTTTTTTTTTTAATCCTCAAAGTACTATAGTATTTTTGAGCAGCAGTGAAAATTTTAATTCTATGGGTAAGTTCTACTATTGTGTAATTTGTTAAGCTTAACTTTGTCAGTATTGAGAAACAAAACCACAGGACATTATTGATATGTGTATTCCCCTGCGGTGTGAAAGCGCTGAAGGAAAATAGAATTAAAATGTCTGGCTTGTTTTAAATATCTGGAAATCAGATTGCATTTTGTTGCTAGATCATTATAAGATTTATGTTAACTGTGTTGTCATGGGGCACCTTTCAAAAGTTCATATCCTCTTTTTGTAGTACAAAAACAAAGCTCAAAAGAAAGCACTAAGGGTAGGTGTTCTTAAATAATTAAACCAATTGGAAGTTTACAGAAAGACCTTGTACCAGTGCTCCTGGACTATCAAGTTGCAAATAGGTGTGGGAGCACATTCCTTCAGTAACAAAAATTCTGGGGAGAGGAGAGCCTGTGCTGCTTGAGTTGCTTCAATTTTTTTCACCTACCTCAATTTCACAAGCTGGTGTTGAAGTCTTAGGTTGTACATTGGGAACTTGGGTGAACCAGAAGCATTTTGTAGCGGAGACTGATTTCCCAAAGTAGAAATGTCATTTTTAAAGCATAAAAATTCTGTGGCTTCCTTGGAAGGAGATACTTCTGTGTCTATACCAAGATTTTGCACTCAGTGCTTAATATATTCACTGTGTGGCTGCAGATTGGGACCTTTTAATTTTCTTTTGAAGAGGGAGGCCAGGGCCTGCTCCTCAAACTTCGTAGCTTTAAAATCTCCCCCAATGGGATCTCTGTATCAACTGGCTGCTTCTTACCTACAAAACCGTATTTTCCCCCCAAAGTGGCCCTTTATTGAAGAGTCCCCTTCCTTTGCAAAGGCTTTCTTTCCCCTCTCAAGTGTTTCTGGCCCCATCGATGCTCCCCCCACCCCCAAAATCCATGGTAAATTTCACACCCTTCCTTGAAACTCATACTGCTCCTGTCCCCACTGGCTTTCTTAGGGGCAGCATGTGTTCTCATAAGAATCTGGGTAGTTATTTAAGGAATTCTTTTAAAATAAATATAAATTTGTGGCATAATATAGGTGATTATAAAAAAGATAAAAGGCTGAAAGGTAAAAGCTATGGTAAGTTCTCCTGAAACATCTCTGACCAGGTCAACATTTGGCATGACTAATTACTGAAAATCAAAGCACTTAATGCATTTTGAAATCTTGCAGAGAAAAGACGTGGAAGTAATTCATCTTAGTATTATCTAGTAGTTACTCTAGTTCCTAAATTACTGATGAATCCCACTGCTTAGGAGAGGGTTTACGTATTTCCTTAGCAAGACCTCCAACGTAAGCAAGGTTCTGTCAAAAACCAGACCCTTCATGGAGAAGGAGCTCATCGTTTCATAAGTAACCTAAACGCCCTGTCCCACAAAGGATTTCCCTGAAGACCCACATAAATAAGCCACCTTTGTAAATCGGTGCTTTTTTCCCCAAGTTGGAGAACTATGCCAGATTCCCCTCTCCTTCCTCCATCTAGCTAAGGCCTTACTCTTAATGGTTAGATGGGGCAAACTGCCGACAATTTACAGAAACAGCTCTTCCACTCGTCCTCAAAACCTCCTGGGGTGGGCACGAGTGTCCGCGTCTCAAGTCTGGGCTAAACTGCCCAGGGGCCGGGCCAGAGCGGCCAGACCAGGGATGAGACGGAACGGCCGGAGGGGGGCGCGGCGAGAGCGACGGGCACCAGGCCCCTTTGATCACAGCGAGGTCAGCGTCACGCGCCCATCTCTGCCCTTCGCCTGATAATGCGCGTCCTGTTTCTTCAAGGACTCAATTCCATCAAGTCTCCCTAGCTGCTTTCAACTCCAGCAGAAGATGGCCCGAGAGCTACCATGGCCGCCACCCCTGGTTATACCACGGCCAGACCAAGCCGCGGTGGGGGGGTGGGGGGGGAAGGGACGGCTGCGGCCGTTCAACCGCTTCCGAAAGACCTGGGCGGGGCGTCACACCGCTCCTGGGCGCTGGTTGGTTGTTCCTTGTCCCCGCCCCCTCGCCCTGAGCGGCCTCCGTCTCCTTTGACCTCAATTTCAAGCCATGCGCTGGGCAGCGGTTGGTCGGGCTCCCCCGAAACTTGAGTTCAATCCACCCAATGAGGAGCGGGCTTCGCGGAGACTGTCGGGAAAGGTGGCTGGCCTATATAAGCGGCCTGCGGGGCGTGCCCTCGCGCTAGGGTCGCTGTGTGGGTCTCTGTGGAAAGCTCGTTTGGGGGGCGGTGTGCGCCCACTAAGGCAGCACCTCAGGGACGATGGCGGAGGGAGATAATCGCAGCACCAACCTGCTGGTGAGTCGTGAGGGAACCAAGCAGGGCCTCCGGACTTGGGTGGGCTTAGCCTGGCGGCGCTTGCGGCCTCGTTCCCATCACCCGTGGTGGGCCCGGCCCTTGCCTCCCGGTTCCCAGGCGCAGGCGACGACGGCGCCCGCCTCTTGGGCCTCTTGGGTAGGTGCAGTGTGGCGGTCACTAGACGTGTCGACCCCTAACATCCCCTGGGGAACGTACAAGATGGGGTGAGGAGGGCGCGTGATCTCGCACCGCGAACAGGGAATGAAGAGGAAGTGGGAGAAGGGGGCCTGCGATAAGCCTGGGGTGAAACCTGGGGCAGAGGGCCGCGAGGGGCCTGTCGAGCGCTTTTGAGCCCCAGGCCCCCAGTCATAGCCGAGGTTCCCCCTCTTTGATTTCAACCAGGCTGTCCTTTCGTTCTTTTCCCCCATACTTGGGCAGGGGTGGAGGGTCAAAGGGCTGCTGCCGAAATTTGTTAGAGCTGGCACAGCTTAAACCGCGGGGAACTGGGACCAGGGTCCAGTAGGCAGGACAGTGGGAGGACCTTGCGTTTGTCTGGAGTTTGTAAGGGAGGGGTGTGTGTGTGTCATAGGATGACTTTAGAATAAGCAGGGGTCTGAAGGAACTGCAGTGACGTATCACAGGCGGACAAATTTAACCTCACTACGAGTTTCACGGCTCGATCTAGGCAAAAACGAGAGAAATCCTTGCCTTTTGTCCGTTGCCACAATGAATAGAGGAACCAAAGAATTTAATCTTTGACGTTTGATATTCAAGAGCCCAGGTGCTAATGAATTAAGTGACTTTGCAGGGAAGTTTTGATTGTGCGAGATTTTCATTTTGCATTGGTTTCTAGAAATGCATGACCTGTTCGTTTAAACACACACAAACACACTTCTCTTTAGTTAGCATAGTTAGCCCCAGCCAGGTTCCAGTTAAAGAGGATTGCTTGAAGCACAAAGAATTGCCCAAATTCACACAGTTTATTGAAATGACAGATCCTGGCCTGGAGTTCAGCTGCTCTTTCCAGCAGAGCAGTGTAACTTTAAGGAGAACAAAGCCTTTGGCTTTGGACTTCCTGGGTTCAGATCTTTTAACCTGTCTGTATCTGTTACTTCATGTGTAAAATGAGGTTTGTAACAATACCACCCTTTTAGCATATTGGGAGGATTAATTAAAGTATAAGCATATAAAATACTTAAAGAGTTTCTGGCACATAGTAATCTCATATTTAACTATATCAAGCATGATATATAAAGTCAGAAATGTTGAAGTCACCTAAGTGATGAGTGTGGCACAGATAGATAGCATCTTTATTAAGATTGGGCTGCACTGTCCTCTGTCTTTTGTATATTTCCCAGTGATAACATTTATAAGGGCACATGGGTTTCTTTCAGTTCTTTTTCCTGTACCAAAATCAGTTTAGGGGCTTTTTGCCACATTGACTCATTCCAGAAGTCTACTTTCAGCAGATTGTCAGATTTGCAGAGAAATTTGAAGTCTAACCAAATGTCCTGGTAAGTGTAAGAAGCACTCATTGTATTGAGGAGATATATTGAGCTTAAGATGCCTAATGTAATTTGGTGAAAGTAGTTTTACTTAATTGTGCAACTGATGCCAGCATCTAAATGATTCCATTACACAAAGCTATTTTAAAAATTGAATGCTGTTCAGGGAGAGGCTTTCCTAATGGATTTAGAAGTAGGGGTATAAATCAATGAAATGACAAAACAGATCAATTCTCACCACCTGAAAAATGAGCAAACTTAAAGCGATCTAATTTTATATTCTGGGTGCTGCCACTTAGTAATGCATGACTTTGAGAGAGCTAGTTACCCATTCTGAGGTCACTTTCTTTGTTAAATGGGTCTCATTATCCCACACACTATGAGGGGCTCTATAAGGATTGTTACATGAGGTATGAAGAGTAGCCCAGTGCTTGGACTTGGAAGGTGATTGTTAAATGATAGGTTGTCCTCCCCCCCGACCCCAAATGGATTTCTGTCTTTGGTACCAAATTTGCAGAATTTTTTAGGAACTAATTTAAGATAGTGACTTGGTTGAGAGCTGTTTTACATTCTTGGTGTCTTAAAAAAATTTAACTCTCTAGGAAGCACAGAAATGTTGGGAGTAGTAAAATGATCGCTTTACATGTTGGTCTTATGTAGGCTGCAGAGACTGCAAGTCTGGAAGAGCAGCTGCAGGGATGGGGAGAAGTGATGCTGATGGCTGATAAAGTCCTCAGATGGGAAAGAGCCTGGTTTCCACCTGCCATCATGGGTGTGGTTTCTTTGGTGTTTCTGTAAGTGAGCTATTAAATTACTGTGGATTGTGCTTGTTATTAAAAAGGGCCCAGGTAATACACAGCCTCCATTTTTGAAAGTGCCTAAGTCTTTTGTAATGTGTAATCTGTAAAGAATGCCTTTTCTTAGAGCAGTTCTCCTAGTTTTCAGAATTTGTAGTACTTAGTAAACTCGGTAACTTAAAGCAATTGAATAAATCAGTGGCTCTCACACTTTTTGGCCTTTAGGACCCTTTACACTCCTAAAAAGTATTGAGGACCCCAAGGTTTTGTCTCTTGATATTTACATTAACCATTGTAACTATGATGTTATCACATTCTGAAGCTTCCCGGAAAACCACTAGTGAGAAACTGAGAATGAAAAACGCAGATAACATCTTTGAGACCCAAAAGACTTAAGTGAATAAACATCTTCAGCTAGGAATAATAATGAATGTTTTTCTAACCATTAATTTTTTTTTTTTTTTAAACAGGACTATCTACTATCTAGATCCATCTGTTCTGTCCGGTGTTTCCTGTTTTGTTATGTTTTTGTGCTTGGCTGACTACCTTGTTCCCATTCTAGCTCCTAGAATTTTTGGCTCCAATAAATGGTAAGTGGTATAATGATTTGGCTAATTTCTGTGAAGTTACTGAACCTGGTGGCTGTGATTAGTGTGCTGCAATTAAGCACATAGAATTGTCTAACTAGGGTGCCTGGGTGGCTCAGTTGGTTAAGCGACTGCCTTCGGCTCAGGTCATGATCCTGGAGTCCCTGGATCGAGTCCCGCATCGGGCTCCCTGCTCAGCAGGGAGTCTGCTTCTCCCTCTGACCCTCCCCCCTCTCATGTGCTCTCTCTCATTCTCTCTCTCAAATAAATAAATAAAATCTTTAAAAAAAAAGAATTGTCTAACTATTGGATACGTAGGGGTTAGGATTGTTGCTTTTATATGAAGAGTTTCTTAGGTGATTCAGTTATAAATCATGAATTTCCAGTACTTATATCTCCATAGTTCTTTTACAGTTTAGCATTTATTTATTTATTTTTAAGATTTTATTTATTTTTGCAAGCGCGAGCAGGAGCCTGGTGCGGGGGGGCGGGGTGCAGAGGGAGAAGCACACTCCCAGCTGAGCAGGATCCTGGGATCATGACCTGAGCTGAAGGCAGGCTTAACTGACTGAGCCACCCAGGGACCTTAGCATTTATTGCGCCTTTTTTTCCTTTTTAGACCTTTTTATTGAAGTGAGGGTTTTTTGAGGTAATGTTTTATCAAATATTGCAGAACTCATTATGAGCTTTCCATAGAAATAGTATGTTTATATTTTATATTTATTTTCTTTGATATTTAAGATGCTATAGTTTGCAGGCTATTTTTTTTTTTTTTAAGATTTTATTTATTTATTTGAGAGAGAGAATGAGAGACAGAGAGCACGAGAGGGAAGAGGGTCAGAGGGAGAAGCAGACTCCCTGCCGAGCAGGGAGCCCGACGTGGGACTCGATCCCGGGACTCCAGGATCATGACCCGAGCCGAAGGCAGTCGCTTAACCAACTGAGCCACCCAGGCGCCCCTGCAGGCTATTTTTGAATGAATATGAAAGCAGTAACGTAAATTTTTGTCCATTTATTGAGCAGCTGTTTATTGAATGTCTACTTTTTTGTTAGGCACTGTTCTGAGTGCTGTGAAATATTTTGACTCTTAAGATGCATCTTGTGTTTAAGGTTGATGTTGACACAGTGTAGTGGTAGTTAGCTAAATGCATAGCAAGTGCTTCAGAATAGATGCATTAAAGTATTTTAACTTCCCTCTGGAATGTTGCATTTCTCACTTTTGATCCAAATAATCAACAAAACTAGATGCTGGAGTAGATTTTTTCTTTTTTTTGGTCCTAGTTGCTTTTCTCCCTTGATTGTTTAATTTGATCAGTAGTCTACATGTGCCTTTAGTTTTTTTTTTTTGTTCCCCTGATATAGCAAATTATAAAATAATTCTGTAAAATAAATAATTTTAAATACATGCCTTATGGATCTTTAAGAACAAATTTGGACATTTTAGGGGAATTTGCTTAAGTTACGGGATAATTAAGCATTTTATTTAAAAATGTTTCCCTTCTAGCAGGACAGATTAGTGTTAGGAAATGCCCTTTGAATTGTTTTTCACATGTAGTAATGAGTTAGGCTGCTGTTTTTTGGGCAAGTTTGTAACCATGTAATGTAGCAACTTAACAAAGGAAATCTACCTCTGACCTTGACTTTATTAGTCAGATGACATTCTAATCTGCTAATTCATAACTCCTGGAGAAAAGTTTTCAGAAATAAACACTGGTAGTTTCATGGTAATCAGTATGTGGCTCAGTCCAGAGCAATTTTATTTTTTGATCTTTTTAAAAATTTTTTGATCTTAATGAGGAAGGAAGAAGACTGTTGCATAGCCACAATTCAGCCTTGACCATTGACGGCATTTAACTTCTAGTTGTTTACAAGAGGTTCCAGGGCTCATCAGGAACCCTTCTGCTGTATCTATCACTGCAGTTTTACAGGGACCGGAACTAGAGGAGCGAAAGGAATCTACTACCCCCAGTGTAGGTTCTACGCCAATATATCTGTATAGCAAAGACAGTATAAGGGTGAACTTTTTTTTTTTTTAAATCAGAATCCAAAAAACATTAAAAAAGGCTTTCTTGGAGGATCTTTTTATATTTTTACTGCTGTTTTGTTTATATTTTCCCTCACTGGGACTAAATTTATAAGGAATTTGGATTTGAGCTGTTTGTTGCTGCCTTGGCATCAAGTGTCTGAAGCCCAGCTGAGGGTATTATGCTTGGAATGCAGTAGTTATTATCTTAGTGAAGAGTGCTCAGATAGAGCTGCAGGGTAGAAACTTCACATCTTCCTCAAAATAGTGAGACACTGATGGGCTACAACCCAGAATTCTTTTGGATTTGAAAAATAATATAGGAGTAGAGAAATTAATTTATACTGATTTCTGCATGGCCCATAGTAGCCTTGAATCTTTTGTTACTATAATTAACCAAATGTGGTTTTAGAAGCACGGATTACCATTGCTTTGTACATACACATGTCTTTATGTAAAAACTTATTCCCGAGTTTTCCATGTTGTCTTAATGGTACAGAAACTTTCACGATTATAAAATAATGTGAATTGTTTTTTATTTAAACTTTCTTTAGGGGATAGCTTTTTAAATTTGAGAGGATGATATATTTCTCTTTACTATAAAGACTTGCTTATAGTGAAGGGGAAAATTTTTTTGTAGGACCACTGAGCAACAGCAAAGATTCCATGAAATTTGTAGCAATCTGGTAAAAACTCGACGCAGAGCTGTGGGCTGGTGGAAACGCCTTTTTACACTAAAGGAAGAAAAGCCTAAAATGGTACTTTTTTAGTTTTGACTTATTTCAGTAAAGCAAAATTTTAAGATTGGGTCTATTTTTACTTCATTGTAGTCTAATGATAGCCTTTTTGTTTTAATAGTTTAATATTTATATTCAGTAGTTTGATATTTATCATTATCCATTGGTTTAACTCCTCTGAGTACATTCATAAATGTTTGTATGAATTAGACTGAATTACTGGAAGTTAAATGACATTTCCATTTAATTTTGTACTCTAGTAGAGCAAAATTTTTGTTTCTTTTTACTTACTGAAATAAAAGACAAAAAGCATTTGTTCTCTTATCTCTTAGCTTCACATAAGGTCACAATGTGAATTATTAATTGTAAAAGTAGTATAATGTATTGTAAATTAATTTATACAGAGAATTATAGTAATTCTAGGAGGGAATGTGTGTAAATTTTATAAAGTAGATCTAGTGGAGTTTTCTATGGATTTTATATAATGTATAAATACCAGGTCTCTTTAAAGAAAAGTGGTAATAAATACTGGATTATTTTCCAACCTTTGAAACAACATCCTACAGTTAAGCTTCCTAGTCTTTTTCTAGGACTTGATAAATTTTTGTTGTTTTCATTATTTAGTACTTCATGACCATGATCGTTTCTCTTGCTGCGGTTGCTTGGGTGGGACAGCAAGTCCACAACCTGCTGCTCACCTATCTGATAGGTAAGTCTTTGAGGAAGAACTATAGGCATATTCTGGCCACTGAAGTCTGATTGGAACTTAGTCAACAAATATGTGTGTGTTTATAAGATTAAGGCACAGATGGAGGAATTGGGAGTATAGAGAGATGACTAAAACCCATGTCCTTGTTTTCTGGGAGTTTGTGGTCATACAGTAAATTAAAACAGAACATAATAACCAAGGTAGAAAGTGACATGCGAGAGGTAAAAGTAAGCAGTGTGTGTTATTTGAGGTTTGAGGGGTGTGATAGCAGAAGTTTCCGGGGATAAATACAATGAAAGTAATGGATTTTTTATTGGTTCCTCCCATTAGAGTGCCTAATAGTCTGGGAAACTACTTCTATAAAATGTAATAATCTAGAGGAAATTAATTGCTGTCTCCTTCATTTTGTTTATTTTTAAGTGACTTTCTTACTGTTGCTTCCTGGATTAAACCAGCATGGAATCATTTTGAAGTACATTGGAATGGCCAAAAGGGAGATAAATAAGCTTCTCAAACAAAAAGAAAAGAAAAATGAATAATGCATTTGCTTTATTCAGTGTAATGAATGGCATATACATTGTCCTTGGGAACAGTTTCTGTTATGCTGTCTGGATACTAAAATGTTACAGAAGTAGCTCTTTGCTCTCCCTCTTTTGCCCTTAGTGCGTAGAAATTCAGACTTGCCGAGTAAGGCTTTATGCATAGTGTCTTCATGTGAAGTGTAGCTGGATGCATTCTCATCAGTTGGCCTTATATGGACAACTCATTCGTGAGTACGACTTGTTTTGATTTTTCTCCACCCAGGTTAATTGCATTCTTACTTTTAGGCAACTTCCTTTAAAATAATATAGTGGTGAACTTCACCTTTTAGTACAGTTAACTGTGACTTTGGATAATTGTTCCAGTTGATCTTTGCTTTAGCTAGATACGAGTTAGTGGTCTGTGGCTACAGGAAGCTGGTTCTACTGTCTGCTTCCACAGTCTGCTTAAACTGCCTGGCTTCATGAATACAGAGACCAAGTTGACCACTTCCAATGAAGAGACCAATTAAGATTCATTCCTCATGCCGTTTCTATACAATGGGAGAAGAATCCTCTGGAATAAAATGAAACCAATTCCATGCCCTAGTATGTGCTGGTTTCTGCCTTGTGAAAAACTTAGTAATTTGTAAGAAACATTGATCTTTCCTCCCAAACGGGGAATATGACAGGCTTTGAGCTCGTCTCTCCTTGCTCTTAGACTTCCAAGTTAGTAGATCCTTAGAGGCTTTTTAACAGCAGGCTTCCAGAAGTTTGTGTTTAGGATTTTTAGCATATTTTTAATTTCAGGTTTTCAGCTGACTGAAACTAAAGTATGTAATAGGTTAAGACTCAGGTCTATGACCTTCACTTCAACACCAGCCAATAAAGGACAGAAGTCTTCCTATACTTAGTCAAGAGTCATTTCAGTAGAAAATAACCTTAGCCTACTAATTTTTCAAGACCAGACTAAGCCTTTGAAGGTAAGCCTCAAGATTCTTATTTGAAGGTAATTGCTGGCTGCTTTGGTCCCCAGAGATTTGGCACAGGAGGTGGTGTTTATGCTGGCATCTGACTTTTTTCCTAGATCTCTCTCTCTGAAGAGTGCAAGGGCTGCTGGGGAGAGCAGACTTTTGGCGACGATAGGTGGCCTCTGGTCTACAGAAATTTTGTAACTGCTTGGAAAGTGTCTTAGAATCATTCTCCCTCTCAGTAGCTAGAAATTTAGAATAGCTGAAATCTGTAGGCATGAACCTCTGAGGGCCGAAAATGTGACATTTGGGAACAGTTCTTAAACTCTGATTAACTAGCTGTAATATAGTTTTGTGAATTTACTGCACTGATGGTGGACCTTATGGTGTATCTGTCCCTAAATAAGTGTTTTCTCCCCTTCAATATTACTGTAAACAGTGGCACCCATTGTAGCATATGTTTGATTTTTTTTTTTTAATGTTTCCTATGAAAACTACAAACTACCTTAATTTTTACATGTGTTTCCTCATTGTAGATAAGCCTATCTTGCTATCTGGATTTTTTTGTGTATATGTGTTCTACCAATTAACTACTTTTGCAGTTTTAATCTTATATTATTTCTTCTACTTTGTTTTATGTAAAAGGGGGAAAATAAAAAAGCTGGAATCCCTCCTTGTGTGTCTTCTTTTTTATACCTTAGCTGTTAAGGTGTTTACATTGTTTACATGATTGGATTTGTGCATCCAGTTAATGAACAACCCTAGGTGATCATTATGTGCCTACACGGTTCTTTTTAAGAACAAAATGAAAGAAAAGGTGTAAATTCATTCCTCCAGCAAACATTCAGGCACCATGCTAGATGGAAAAGGAGACAGAATGAGTAAGTATTGGCCAAAGATGAGTGTGAGAGGACCACACTGGACGAACAGGCAGGGAACGATGCAGGCTCGCAAGACGTCCTGTCATGATTATCTCTGCTTCAGGGTCCAGCTCAGAGTTCAGTGCTTGCTTATTGGTGTTTGACTTCTATCTGCACTTTGAACTCTAATTATGAAAAATTTTAAATTGGGGGGCACCCTGCTCATGCAGTCAGTAGAGCATGCGACTCTTGATCTCTGGATTGTGAGTTGGAGCCCCACATTGGGCATAGAGTTTACTTAAAAAAATGGATGTTTTTATCAGTGGGCCTCACTTTATACTTCGTGGGTCTTGGGAACAGATTCAAATGACAAGCCCTCTGACCCTTGTCCCTCCCACCAAAAGTTTGGCTTCTTAGAATCTCCTGGGGTTTTGGTGATATCCAGAAAAGGGAAATTTTAACCCAGTCACTGTAGGTCTCTCCATGGTCACCTGATATTTGAAGTGCTGGTCTTCTACCATGCATCTGTGATTCATTCTCAGGCTAGTCTCATTTGGCTGGCTTCCCAGGCCAGCTCTGGCCACAGCAAAAGTCCCTTTTTGACATTTGCCTTGGCACCACCTCCAGTGGAGGTCCCATCCAAGAGTTTATAGGATACTGAGAGGAGTTCATTTTTTTTTTAAATTTTTTTTTAAAGATTTTATTTATTTATTTGAGAGAGAGAGAATGAGAGAGAGCACATGAGAGTGGGGAGGGTCAGAGGGAGAAGCAGACTCCCCGCCGAGCAGGGAGCCTGATGCGGGACTCGATCCCAGGACTCCAGGATCATGACACGAGCCGAAGGCAGTCGCTTAACCAACTGAGCCACCCAGGTGCTCCATGAGAGGAGGTCATTTGCAGTTAGTTGTGTGAAGAAGAGTGAATGGGGGCACTTGGCTGGCTCAATTGATAGAGCATGTAACTCTTGACTTCAGGGTTGTGAGTTCAAGTGCCACGTTACGCATGGAACCTACTTTTAAAAAAACACTCAAGTGCCCTGTCTACAGAAAAAAAAAAGTGAAGGGATTTTTGAGTTTTTACCAGTTGGTTTTTACCAGCAGTTTATCTTCCACATGTTAACATTTTAACAAGTCAGATCACATTCCCATTTGAAGATGTCTGAGCAAGCAGGTTCCAGGTTGCGTGCAGCATAAATCACAAACTTGTGAGGCAATTTACAGCTGGCCCCCTGTTCTGCCATTCCTTCACCCTGTTTTCCAATTTTAGCCTAGCTATTCTGAGATTTCTATTTGTCTTTATATGATTCCATTCCCTCCTAGTTCTTGGAGCCATCTACTGCCCCACACACCCTTCCTATTTTGGGATCAGGTAGTCCTAGATTCAAACCCCATTAAGCAATTTACCTAGTAGCTTAGACAAGAAACCACTTTTTTGCTTTGACATTTCTTTTTAAGATTATTCATTTGAGAGAGTGAGCAAAAGTGAGAGTGGGAGGGAGGGGCAGGAAGAGAGGGAGAGAGAATCTCCAGCAGACTCCCTGCTGAGCACAGACCCCCCCAACGTGGGGCTTGACCTCAAGACTTTGAGACCATGATCCAAGCTGAAATCAAGAGTTGGATGCCCAAACAACTGAGCTCCTGCCTTTTTTTTTTTTTTAGGATTTTATTTACACATTTGACAGAACACAAGCAGGCCAAGCAACAGGCAGAGGGAGAGAGAGAAGCAGGCTCCCCACCGAGCAGAGAGCCCGATGTGGGGATTGATCCCAGGAACCCGGGATCATGACCTGAGCCGAAGGCAGACATTTAATCAACTGAGCCACCCAAGTGCCCCTGACTTTTTAAATTGAGAGTAAATTAAGTCAGTTTCAAATTGAATTTAGTTACCTCATTTGTGAAATGAGGGTAAAAGTACAGATCTCAGAGGGGCATTATACATTTGTTTTGAGGATTCTATGAGCTCATAGAAAGGAAGCACATAGCAGCAGTTTGGTAGCCTTACCACCATTCAGGAAACAGATCAAATGGCACTTCTGTGAAATCTTTAGCAACTTCCCAGGCCAACTCTGCATCCCCACAGCACTTCATATCGGCATCCCATATAGCAAACTGCCTGGTATTGTATTCTTACTTAGAGGTCTGTTTTCCCTGTTGGGATCTGAACCTCTTAAGGTCAGAAACATTGGGGTGCCTGGGTGGCTCAGTTGTTAAAGCTTCTGCCTTCGGCTCAGGTCATGGTCTCAGGGTCATGGGATCGAGCCCTGCATCGGGCTCCCCTGCTCGGCGGGAAGCCTGCTTCTCCCTCTCCCACTCCCCCTGCTTGTGTTCCCTCTCTCGCTGTGTCTGTCTCCTGTCAAATAAATAAAATCTTTAAAAAAAAAAAAAAGGTCAGAAACATTATCTTTGTCCCCACAGGGTCTGGTAAAACATGGGGCACATGGAAGACATGTTGAATGAATGAAGTGTATAAAGAGATAGTGGATGGTGCTATTTTTCTATTTATGTACAGGAAGGCTATTGAAGGAAAGTGGGTTTCTTAACTCCCCACTGTTGCTAATGCCCTCAGTTAAGGTGAACTCTACATTTTTAGTAAACAAAACATTAAGTGTACAGATAATCAGTTAATCAAAATAATTTTCATTAAAAAAGCAAATGGGAGGGGCGCCTGGGTGGCTCAGTCAGTGAAGGATCTGCCTTCGGCTCAGGTCATGATCCCAGGGGCCTGGGATTGAGTCCCACGTCGAGCTCCTTGCTCAGCTGCGAGCCTGCCTCTCCCTCTCCCTCTGCTGCTCCCCCTACTTGTGCTCTCTCTCTCGCTATCTCTCTCTGTCAAATAAATAAATAAAAATCTTAAAAAAAAAATAGGAAAAAAGAAACAGGGCACCTGGGTGGCTCAGTGCGTTAAAGCATCCAACTCCTGATTTTGGCTCAGGTCATGATCTCATGGTTGCAAGATCCAGCCCCAAGTCAGGCTCCAGGCTGGGCATGGAGCCTGCTTAAGATTCTCTCTCTCCTTGGGGTAACTGGCTGATGGACATTAAGGAGGGCACGTGATGTAATGAGCACTGGGTGTTACATGCAACTGATGAATCACTGTACTCTACCTCTGAAACTAATAATGTACTCTATGTTAATTAATTGAATTTAAATAAAAAATTGATAAAAAAGATTCTCTCCCTCTATCCCCTTTCTAAAAAATAAATGAAGGGGTGCCTGGGTGGCTCAGTAGTTGGGTGTCTACCTTTGGCTCAGGTCATGATCCCAGGGTCCTGGGATCGAGCCCCACATCGGGCTCCCTGCTCAGCGGGAAGCCTGCTTCTCCCCCTGCCACTCCCCCTTCTTGTGTTCCCTCTCTCGCTGTCTCTCTCTCTGTCAAATAATAAAATAAAAAATCTTAAAAAATAAAGATGAAAAAGCAAATGGTCCTTTTGTAATGTAAATTATAAGCAGAGAATTCTATATCCTGGAGATGTACAAACTGAGAGTTTTGCTTTCCTCAAGGTTCATTTAGGTGATCTCTACACCGAGCGTGGGGCTTGAACTCACAACCCCCCAGATCAAGTTACATGCTCTACCAGCTGAGCCAGGCAGGCACCCATCAAGGTTCACTTAGGATTTGAGAAGTGGTAGGGGTGTGGTGGGGTGAGAGACTATACCAATAACTAATGTTGATTGAGCCCTCACTCTGCCAGATTTTGTGTTAATTTATTTTTTTCTTCTTGAAGTATAGTTGAACAATGTTATATTAGAGGTGTACAACAGTGAATTGACAATTCTGTATATTACAGTGTTCACCACTAAGTGTAGTTACCATCTGTCACCATATGACATTATTATAATGTGTTAATCTCTTTTATATGGATTATTTCATCTATCCTCACAGCAACTTCAAGTGATTGTGAGCATCATTCCCATTTTACAGATGGGGAAACTGATTTTACCATTCATTTATTCATCAAATATATATGAAGGGCCTACTGTATACCAGATTAATTTTTCTAGAAGCTGTGAATACAACCATGAACAATACTGACCAAATATGTCCTTGCTTGGAACTTAATGGAGACAGGTAAATACACTTCCAATATTTCAGGTGGAAAGTGCTATGGAGAAAACTTAAGTAGGGCAATGGACTTACGGGGAATGGGGAGAAGGCTCTTTGAGTGAGTGTATGTGACTGAATAAAGAGCTGAGGAAAGCTGGGGAGCAAGCTTCCTGGCAAATTGAAGAAATGTTCAAGTTAGAGGGAAAAGCAAATGCAAAGGCCCTGAGGTGGAGTATACTTGGAGTGTTCAAAGAAAAGCAAGCTAGGGGTGGGGAATGGTCTTGGTGTGCTGGTGCTAGGAGGCAGGTGTGCACATCACGGAGGACCTTGTAAGCTTTCTTTTTTTTTTTTTTAAAGATTTTATTTATTTTTTTTGACAGAGAGAGAGAGAGAACAAGTAGGCAGAGAGGCAGGCAGAGGGAGAGGGAGAAGCAGGCTCCTCGCCGAGCAGGGAGCCCGATACGGGGCTCGATCCCAGGACTCTGGGATCATGACCTGAGCTGAAGGCAGCCGCTTAACCAACTGAGCCACCCAGGTGCCCCCCTTGTAAGCTTTCGTAAGGAAATTTGGATTTTGCTGGGGGTGATGGGAGCCCTTGGAGAGTGTGTGCTCTGACTTAGGCTTTAAAAAGGTTATTCTGGCTACCATGTGGTAAAAACAGGGGTGGTAGAGGGAGGTCAAGGGTGAAACAGCAAGGTAAGGAGGCTATTGCAAATATTTTGGATGTTAGGTAACTAGCCTCAGGTCACTCAGCTCCAGAGAGGGCTGAGCCAGAATTTGCTCCCAGGGTATCAGACCCTGGATTCAAGCAACAGCTAAAACTCCCTGTTGTTTCCATTGTCAAAATACATTGAGTATTTATGACATGTCAGACATTTGGCAAGCCCTTTGCCCCATTATCTCATCTGATCCTCACAATCATTTTTTTTTAAGTAGGCTCCACGCCCAGCGAGGAGCCTAATACCGGCCTTGAACTCCCCACCCTGAGATCATGACCTGAGCTGAGATCAAAAGTCCCCCCTCAACCAACTGAGCCACCCAGATGCCCCCCAACAACTTTTAAGAGGTAAGTATTATTATTATTAACCCCCAGAGAAGATAAGAGACTTAACAAAGTTCTTGATCAATCCTGAGATTTATTTATTTATTTAATATTTTATTTATTTGACAGAGAGAGACACAGCGAGAGAGGGAACACAAGCAGAGGTAGTGGGAGAGGGAGAAGCAGGCTTCCCGCCGAGAGGGAGCCTGATGCGGGGCTCGATCCCAGGACCCTGGGATCATGACCCCAGCCGAAGGCATACGCTTAACGACTGAGCCACCCAGGCACCCCTGAGTGTTTATTTTGAAACGTTTGCGGCTTCTTCCAAACTGTGTATCCCAGAAGGAGAAAGAATCATTTTGGAGCCCCAGTAAATAATTTATAAGAGTTAGGGTGATTCCCGGCACCTGGGTGGCTCAGTCGGTTGGGCGTCTGCCTTCCGCTCAGGTCATGATCCTAGAGTCCTGGGATCGAGGCCCCTGAGCCGACTCCTTGGTTGGTGGGGAACCTGCTTCTCCCTCTGCCTCTCACCCCCGCTCCTGTGCACGCTCTCTCTCTCTCAAATAAATAGATAATCTTAAAAAAAAAAAAAAAGTTAGGGAGAGTCATAAAGGTAGCACCGACTTAAATATTTTTGACTTTTTTGAAAAAATAATCTATACACAAATTTGAAAAAACAAATCAAAGTTGTGTAAGGAGAAAAGCAAGTCTTTCCAGTTCCTAAGGCCCCCTTCATAGGCAGTTATCGATTTGTGCGGGTCCTTTCAGACCCGCAATTATAAATACCCAAATATAAAAATTTATTCTAAATGGTGAACGCTTATTATAACAGAAATTAGCAAATATCTAGGCCCTTTTCAGTTTTTCATTTTTACAGACTAAATGCCAGAAGGAAGCTACCACTATCTTCCCTTGGTCTCCCCTGGAGCGGTCGATTCTATCGACTCTCTACGTCTCACCCCTTAAGAGGCTCCGCCCCTTCATCCGCCTTCTTCTACCAGGCAATGTATTTTTTTGGCTCACCTTTGAAAGTCTCGCGATAGGCCACTCGCTTCCCATAACTCCGTGCGCTCGCCCCTCCCGCCCTCTTTCCGCCATCTTTCCGTGCCGGTGAGTGTCTCTGTCTGAGCCGGTCAACATTATCCGTTGGCTATCCGGGCCATCCTGCAGTCCGAGCCTCGACTTCGGTGCTGTCTGATGATGCCAGGGCCCTCCTGGGCCGAGGATGCTGCCCTTGCGGGGCCTTGGGCAGGCGTAGGGGAGAGTCATGCCCGTCCGCCTCACGCTCTGCACTTCGGGGAGGCCGGCCTATGAAGCTCAGGCCGCAGCACTGGCGGGAACCGGAGCTGTCGACCGTTCGGAGAGGCGGTAGCCCCAGCTTGGTCGGCGGCTCCAGGACCTCCCCTCAGTAGTTGAGGCAGCGCCTTGGCTCCGGGCGGCGGGAAGCATCGGGGACAGTGGCCGACGTGGGCTGTGCAGCTTCCCATTACTGCCGCCGCGCTATGAGCTTAGGAGGCTGAGGCCACTCAGAAGGGAAGACTGCATTCTGCCTGGGATGGCAGTTTGCAGGGTACTAACCTGGATCTTCTGGGCTCCAGGATTTCCCTTGAGACTTGATTGGGCTTGAGGAGGCAAGTTGGATCCTTAGAGTCGGGGCTTGAAGTATGCTTTGGCCTCCATCCTTAGCTTTCCCAGCGTTACTAGAGCGTCTTGCAGTTGGTGCCCATTAGGATGGAGTCGAGTCTGGTGCACGTAAAAAGTTCCTACTTGGCCACTGTGGTACGGTTGCTGTCAGGACACAATTGTGGCTGGCGCAAGAACGGACGTTTTATTAGTTATGAGTGTTAGTGAAAGTGGTATCTTCTGCATGTTAGGACAAGACTGACATTGAGTTGGTTGATTTAAAGGACAGTGTTAATAGTACAGGTGCTGCCGGATTTGAAAAGTTCGGAAGACCTGCCCGGTGACGCTCAGGGCCCCGTTCTGAATAACGGACCGACTGTAGGCGATATTGTCGTTTTGGTAGCTCACATTGCGCTGGGGAACCTGTCTGCTTAGAGATAGGACAACTTAATGGTAGAGGCAGAAAGAAAAGGAGGTCTTCCTGCTGGAATGATTGGGTGCCTTTTGATGTTGAGAATGCCGGTAAAACCTCTCTTTCCTTCCCTGAACAGCCATAATGGTGCGCATGAATGTCCTGGCAGATGCTCTCAAGAGCATTAACAATGCTGAGAAGAGAGGCAAACGCCAGGTTCTTATTAGGCCGTGCTCCAAAGTCATCGTCCGGTTTCTCACTGTGATGATGAAGCATGGTAAGTGTGTTGCTGTGTCTTACGTTTTCATGTGAGAATATTAAAGGAATCAGTTGTATAGAAATGAAGGGTGCAGGAGAGGGCTGGGAAGATGGGGGAGCAAGGTGGCAGTCATACTGGGGAGCTAAGATAGTTGAGTTGGGCTGTGGACAGGATAGCTTGGACAGAAGCTATTTTGAGAAAGGACTGTTGAAAGGAGGAAGTTTGTGACTCTTTCTCTGCTAGTAGTTCGGGAGCTAACCTGGCTTTTCTTTGTGTAATACCGCAGCTGCAACATGCCATCCAGCATGCCATGGAACAGGTCCTGAGCTCTTCCAAGGGCTTTGGATGGAAAGGAGAATGTTACATGTCTTGGGCACAAAGTAGCCTTTGGGATGGGCAAGGGGAAAATAATTCCTCTGTTAGAATTACAGAGTGGGTTGTTTTTGGGTGTTGGCCCCTAAGTTTAAAATATTAGGCTCTAAAAGTTTTGATTCAGAGCAACTGTCTTTGCCTAAACTGATCAGAGAAACAGTCACTGAGATGATGTGAAAGAACCCAGTAAGCCAACAGTGGGAATACTAGAGCATAAATATTTAGGTCTCTCAAATTCATATCTGCCCTTTAATACAGCCAGTTATTTTCTGTAGGTTACATTGGCGAATTTGAAATCATTGATGATCACAGAGCGGGGAAGATTGTTGTGAACCTCACGGGCAGGTTAAACAAGGTAAGAATTGACTATTTTCCACAAAGAAGATTCTTAAGAATTATCAAACATGGTGTTAAACATGTTGTAATTTCCCTTGTAAAACCAAAGTCGTGGTGTGCTTGCTCTATCTAGGTGAAAAAGGGGAGTTGATTAAAATCATTAATTTTTATATCACATTTTGATTGATTTTTCTCCAGGATTGTATTTGATCTAGAATTGTTAGTTGCCCTAATGATTGTGGGGTATGGGCCATCTGAAGGGAGATGCTGGAGGGTGGGGGTGAAAGGAGCACCTGATGGTACTGGTGTTTGAATATTGGATGGTCTGCTGCCTGCCCACTGGCTTGAACTTAACGCCGTCCAAGGGGGGCCTTTAATCCTAGCTGTAAATAACTTTGTTCCTTCTCTCTCTTGGTGATTATGTTGTGTTTTTTGAACTGAATGTGGTTCTCTAACAATATTAATACTTACATTTTTGCTGGTGTGGGCTGTATGGGTGTCTTGAGTTTTGTACTCCCTTTCAGTTTGACTTGTCAGCATAACCTAGTGGATCTATTTGATCTTTTGACTTTGTGGCTTAATTTACTGCATGTATTTTGGGGATAGGTGTCTATAACAAGTTAGGGTCCCTGAATTGCTACCCTGCTTTTTGTGTTCAGGTTTCTAGCTTTCAGATTTACAAGGAGCCTGACATCCTGTGGTCCAACACAGATGAGGGGAAAACAGGCCCAGAAATGAGTC
The DNA here is from genome assembly GCF_054177405.1 of Leptonychotes weddellii. Lineage (NCBI taxonomy): Eukaryota > Metazoa > Chordata > Mammalia > Carnivora > Phocidae > Leptonychotes > Leptonychotes weddellii. The sequence goes on from NC_138373.1 coordinate 22,748,143, forward strand.
GTGGTTAGTGGCAGGGGCCAGATTGATTGGTAAGGTTATTCCCTGGTCCAACAATTTGTTCTACAAAGTTGCTTCCCTGTATAGTGAACTTGCTTCATGTGTGGGTGGATACCTAATGTTAGATAAAACTACTGGGTGTGAAGTTTTTACGAGGGGTTAGAAGAGTTTTCAAGTTAATTTTGAGACTGTATTTTGTTATTGTTAGCCCTTAGACTCCAACGCCAAAGTAGAATTTGGATTCACTATTGTTTCTCACTTTGACCCTTACAGCGTGTTCTTGAAGTAGAAAAGGGTGTGTTTTTTCCTAATTTTAGGAGTTGGGATCCTGAGATAGGAGTTATGCTCAAAGTCTCCCAACAAGTTGGTAGCCATTGGAGGAGCTGGTTCCAGTACAAAGTTTATAGAACATCTTAAAACTGTCCTGCATAAGATTGACTTGATGTTTAAAAAAAAAAACAAAAACCCCAAAAAATCTTCAGTTGGATAAGTGCTGTGCACCGAATTCCTTTTGAATATTCACTATATATAAAACTTGAGAAATAAACATGAGAAATAAGTTTGAGCCGAGAATTTCCCAAGTGGAACTCATTTATGGCATCCTTTTTCTGTGGTAACGTAATTTGAAACATTCTGGCTAAGAGGTAGTTGAAATCCAGACCCTGCTCCTTAGCTGTCTGACCTTTTTTTTTTTCCCCCCAGATTTTATTTATTTGAGAGGAGAGAGAGAACGAGGAGGACGGGTAGGGGCAGCGGCAGAGGGAGAAGCAGGCTCCCCGCTGAGCAGGGCCCTGAGATAGTGACCTGAGTCAAAGGCAAACGCTTAAACGACTGAGCCAACCAGGCACCCCTAGCTATTTGACTTTGGTTGGGCAAAACAAACTTCAGTTTTCAGTTTCTCTGAAGTTGAGTTTTCCTCCTTTGTAGGACAGTGTTTCTGCAGTTACCTTCATGCAAGAGATGGATATACCCCATACTGTGGAAGTTTAATGGGGCTGAAAAGTAAGGTAGTGTTAGAAATTAGACAAGAATTCTGGTTTGGTCACATCCTAAGATCTGTCTGGTTTGGGAGAGGTTCAATTCTATTAGCTGAGTGAGGGATTTTGCTGCTGGAATAAATAAAAGCCCTGGTGTGGTGGAGTCGAGGCCTCAGAAGAATCTACTTGGAGAAGGACTGTATTTCTCTATTCCTATGTCCATATTGTGGGATTGCCCTTGACAGTTGACACTGTAGCTGTTAAGATCATGTCATGAAAAGGAGAACCTGAGTGGGCCCCTGACTTAGGGGATTTGGGCCATTTTGGGTTCAGATCTGCCTGCGGAAGTGTAACTGTGTTAAAAGGTTGAGTAAGTTCTAACCTCATAGTCTCCTTTAGTTTCCTCTTAGGCATTTTGGAACTTGTGTGGATGTGGGCACACAAGTGTCTAACTGCTCTCTTAGTTCTCTGGAGTTTACACTTTAATGGTACTAATCCTAAGTGTTCTCACATGATCCATTTCTGGTGTATAAATAGCAGGAACCTTTCTGCGTTGATACTTTCAAGTGTATGAGTGATTTGTAGAGTAGGAATGTGAGCAGGGATGGGGTCATGTTTAGCTCTAATGAAGGAGTCTTGATTCCGTCAGCTTTTACTTTGTAAACCCAGCAAATAGCCTGCTAGTAGATTTTTGAACATTTATTGTGTTTTAGGATTTTCATATAACTGAATGACTAGAGTTGAGTACTTTGGCTCTTGGAGAGTTCTCACATTGGAAGATAGTTGTTGCTTTGTCCCAGTAGCAAACAGGTGGGATAACTAAGAACTCTGCTCTTTCTGCCTTCCACCCATTCTGCCAGATTAGTTTGGAAAATCTTGGCTGGGGTTGTAAATGTATCCTGGTAGTTCGCTGATGTGGAATACCAGTTCTTAGATTTTAGTTTAGTGTCTGGAATTTGTTTTTTAAAAATTCTAGTATTTGCACTTTTAGTTTATAGGTGAAGGACTTGAGACTCTCCACATTCATTTCAGCCTCACTATGTAAAAAAATTTTGACTACAATTTTGTCTAAGGCTTGGTCTCTTTATCTCTTTAAAATCTGGCCATTTGTTCTGGGACAGCTCCCTAGCCCATAGAGATGTATGCTTTGAACCTGACCTTCCCCTGTATTGCCTTGTGTTCTCCCTCTTCTGTTGACTTTATTTATTTATATTTTTAAATTTAAAGATTTTACTTGACAGAGAAAGAGCATAAGCAGGGGTTTCAACAGGCAGAGGGAGAAGCGGACTCCCTGTTGACATGGGGTTTGATCCCAGCACCCTGGGATCAGGACCTGAGGCGAAGGCAGATGCTTAGCCAGCTGACTGAGCCACCCAGGCGCCCCCTCTGTTGACTTTTTTTCTTTTTGCATATTTTAAAAAAAAATTTATTCAAATTCAATTAGCCAAGGTATAGTGCATCATTGGTTTTTGATACAATGTTCAGTGATTCATCAGTTCAGTATAACATGCAATTCTTACCACATCATGTGTTGACTTTTTAAATACTTTTTCTCTCCCTAGGCAGGCATAGCCCTAACTCAGTATATTTTTCAAATGACATTTTTTTTTAAGGATTTTATTTATTTATTTGACAGAGAGAGACAGCAAGAGAGGGAACATAGGCAGGGGGAGTGGGAGAGGGAGAAGCAGGCTTCCCGCCAAACAGGAGCCTGATGCGGGGCTCGATCCCAGGACCCTGGGATCATGACCTGAGCTGAAGGCAGATGCTTAACAGCTGAGCCACCCAGGCACCCCTCAAATGACCTTTATATCAAGATGGCACAGAATAGTTACCAATGAAATGTTGATTTGGCTGGTTTCTGTGACATTCAGATGTAAATGCTGTTTGTGTACTAAGTTTCTCTGTTATTGGTAAGATGTGAACAGTGTTTTCTGTTATGCTTTTACAGTGTGGAGTGATCAGCCCCAGATTTGATGTACAACTGAAAGATCTAGAAAAATGGCAGAATAACCTGCTCCCGTCCCGCCAGTTTGGGTGAGTCAGTTTTCCTCATTAAAAAAAAATAGCAATGCTAAAGATTGCTGTGGTGCAGTTTGACTTGAGCTGAGTTTTTTGTTTGTTTGGCTTTTGTTGTTGTTATTATAGTAGTAATTGTCTCCATCCCCAACCATCTTGATTCAAGGATTAATTGTTAGGTGTTGCCACATTTCATGTGCTAGGCTTCAGGTTCTGAGAGACCTGTGAGAGTCCAGGCTAACTGAGAGACAGCAGATATGTGTCCCCTTAAATGTCTGCTCTTTTGGCTCAGTGCATATAGTTGATACTGTATGTTTATTGTGCTCCCGTTCTATGGCTAGAATCACTTCTGAACCCTAGGCTTCTGGAGAAACTCAATTTCTTCATTCTGGGTAAGAGATGGAGTACAAATCCTTGCTTTCCTACTTTAAAGCTCTGAGGCCTTGGGTAGCTCATGGCCTTGGTTTCTTCATCTGTAAAAATGGTAATTATTCTCTTAAATTATTTTATCATCTGATTTAATTCTGGTAAAGAACTTCAGTATCTGACACAACACAGTAAGTGCTTATCTGTTTATGGTTAAGAACTTAAGCCCCCACTGCCCCCAATCATATATTTGGTGATGTGGTTGAATTTACTCCCACTTCGTGGTTACTGTGTTATAGGTACAGTGCTACGAGTGAGTCATTTCTGATTGTAATTATGATACTAATGTTAATGCCTCAGAGTTGGCATACCACTTTATGTGTCTTACCTTGATCCCCATAGTAACCCATGAGGTAGCCAGGCCAAGTGGGATTTCCATTGTCCACCCGACTGTCTCTTTACAGTAGCTTGTCTGTGATCATGTAAGTGGCAGAAACAATTCAGTCAAGTTTATAGCAACACTTTATTGCTTTAAACTCTGTCTCCTTACCTGAGAACAGAATGTGGCATTTTGAAATTAAAGTTCAGTCTTCATTTTCAATTAAGCTTAACAGCATTGTTTCTCAGTGTTAGCCGAGGGCAAGGCTGTGTGAGTGTGTTGTGTAGCTGAGGTCTTTGGATTTGGGTCTTTGGGTTCCAGGAGCTATGTCTGCACTGCTGGCCAAGTAGGCAGTATTAGTTTCTGCGTCTTATTATGGGAAAGCGTCTTAAGCACTTTTGAATGTTGGTCTTTTTCTGTACCAGAAAGCCGCTCTGTGTTGAACTATTTTTAGGAAAAACTCACCAGCGTTTTCTTTTTTAACTCTCCATAGTTTCATTGTACTGACAACCTCAGCTGGCATCATGGACCATGAAGAAGCAAGACGAAAACACACAGGAGGGAAAATCCTGGGATTCTTTTTCTAGGGATGTAATACATACTTGCAAATAAAATGCCTCAATGGACTCTGGTGCTTCACTCGGTCGTTTTGAACTTTACAGCAGAGTTAGCAAGAGCGTCTGCAGCAGTGTACAGCCTTTGTGTTAATTGGGGAGTGCTGTTTCCCTGAAGTGAACAAGGAAGTCTTGACTTGTGCTAACCCCACCATCATGCTCATGGCTCACCAGAGGAGGTTGTATCTAGCCCTGGATGGCTGAATCTAGGTTGGGGTCCAGGTGGTGATGCTCTCTCTTCTGGAGTCTTATATTAACCCTGGAAGGAGTGGTGCCCTGTTTTTAGCTTGACTATACACATTTCATGCACAGTTGTTTACTGCCCTAAAGATACGACCAGGCTACAGTTAACTGTGTAAGTGCTCATAAGGAAGCAGGCAGGAAGCAGACAACTAGAGCCCACAGATCACTAAGATGCATCTCAAAGTAAATTTGGATGGCATGTTAATAACATTTTAGCAGTGTGTGTTTGTAAGACGTCATTTAGAAAAATGAAACCTTGTTTAAAAACTGGTTTTACTGTAAACCTGTCACAAATGTATTCCTGGACTAGAGAAGAATTAGTTTGCCGGGCCACTTCACCTGGGGGAGTGCTTGTGAAGGCCTCCACCACCAGCGGGTAGGGCGGCTTCTGTGAAGTACACCAGGGCTATGCTGCCCCTTTGTAAGCAGTGCTGTCCAGTAATGGAACAAGAACCACTTTTGTGGCTATGTAAAACTGTTAAACAGTTTGGATTGGTTTTTTAATAACATTTGTGTTCAAAATGATACACTTTCAACATACTGATAATGGAATTTTACTCCTTGTAATAAGTCTCTGAAATTATGTATACTGTACATTTATTTACACTTAAGGCACGTTTTAATTGAGGCTAGCCACTTTACATAGCCACATGTGGCTGGTGTTCATGTTGGACAGCACAGGCTAGACTTGATTCTTGGAAAGTCTAGGTCTGGCCAAGGAGAAAGGAAGCTTGGAGGAGAGCCCAGATAGGTCATTGTGCACCTGGCCAAGCTATATTTGCCAGGCAGGGGATACTTTAAACTGTTTAGGTTGTTTTGATAACTCATCTAGAAGACTACTTTTTGACTTTCTGGTAGGTCAGGCAGTTTTTAACACTCCGGTATCTCAGTCTGGGTAGGGATGTTGAATTATCACTGCCCTGGTTGTAAAGTGATCTCTGGCAAGTGACAACTTCTGTGGGTCTCCCTGTGTTAGGTAAAAAGAGAAAAATACTCCATGGGGATGCTAAGTGAGAGCACACTTGAAACAGCCCAGGGCCAGGTCATGGCAAGCATTCAGTAATAGTAACAAAGGAGGGATTATGTAAGATGTGGGAACTAGCAAGGAATGCCAAGACTGGCTCTAGAGATGTGTTAAGTAATGGCCCCAGTTAGTAGGCCTCACTTGGTAAAATGTTAGAAGAAAGCTGGTTGACAGATGTATCTGGGTTTAGGGCCTCTAATGTTTGGAAGACAACACATAATTAATGTGGGCTTTAGGGGTTTAACAGCCCAGAAATAAAGTTTGCTTTTCTGCTAAGTAGCTTTGATTTCCTCATCTGCATAATGGGAATAAGGGAAAAACCTACTTCAAAGTTGTTAGGGGAAAGATGAGATTATGTAAAGTACGTTAATTAGCACTCGATAGTCATATAGACAGCTGAATTTGTCAGACACAGGTGGAGTGAGTCCAGAAGGATCTTCAAAGCTGATTGTTGATCGTTTTCTGTTAATGTCAAGATTGTAAGCCCTTGGAAGACAGGTCATGTTTTGTATACTATTGTATCTCACCCCTAACCTTAAGGCTTGTCACACTGGATGCTTCAGTAAGTACGTCTTGATTGAATTCTCATCTTCCTGGGCACTGGTACCAGGTACTAAAATAGGACAAGAAAATGGCCCCATTTGTCCCCACTATTTAGTGGGGATCCAATGTCCTTTGAAGTGGTCAAGGGTAGAAAAAAATAGGTGCTGAGGTAGGGAAAATTGGGTGGCCAGTTGATGGATTTAACAGCACATGTCCTTTGTATTTATGGGGAAGCAGATGGCTTTAGCCCATATTTCTGAGACCCAGTAAATAGACCCAGTAAACATGAGCTATGGGCTGGTTGGCCCAGGTTAGACTCCCAAGGTTTGAGGGTCTGGAGACCGTTTAGGTTCCTCCTGGCAGGAAAACTTGCCTCAGATGTGCTGTGAACCCAGCATTCCCTCCCAGCCTGCCACTGCCACAGGCAGGCGGAGGTTAGGGGGATTGGGGTGGTGAGGAGTGACATGCTTCTTGGACCTACCAGATGCACTTTGAGGCAGTGTTAAAAGGGCCCTCGGCACCTATCCAGACCCTGGGTTCTTAACCTAAAATCTATCGACAGATGTCAGAGATGAATTTTCTGAAAAGAACCTGCAAAATTGGTGACACCCATGCATTTTTCTGGAGAGATCCCATACAGCATAGAGCCTTTGATCAGAAACTGAAAGAAAGGGCGCCTGGGTAGCTCAGTTGGTTAAGCGACTGCCTTCGGCTCAGGTCATGATCCTGGAGTCCCAGGATCGAGTCCCATGTCGGGCTCCCCGCTCGGTGGGGAGTCTGCTTCTCCCTCTGACCCTTTCCCCTCTCATGCTCTCTCCCACTCTCTCTCTCTCCAATAAATAAATAAAGTCTTTAAAAAGAAACTGAAAGAAATTTAGATAGGTCAAAAGAACCGCCACACAGATGTCCATGATCAGTGCATCCTATGTTCTCATTTAGAGGTTGGTTTGCCTTAACCTCTGGGTAATGTGGGTTAACTCTGGTAATGTTGCTAGATAGAAGAGCACGGAGTTCTCTGGGCAAGGGAGAGGGTCTTTCTTGGTCTGGTCAACATCTGAGAGATGATTTTTTCACTGAAGGCTAGGGAGTTTCCACTCCTGACCCCCAAAAAAGCAAAGCTCTGGGAGATCCCAAATCTCTTTCTCTTGGCTTTCCAGTCTAATCCACTATTCTTCCAAACACCCACCAATCGTAATTCTAAATTGAACCCCTATGTGCCCCACTTCCGAGCCTTTGCTTAAGACTCCCCCTCCCGTGCCTTTTTCCTGTTCCCTGGAGATGTTCCTAAAAGCCAGCTTAAAAAGTCACTTCTGCCATTAATCTTCCCTCCAAAAGAACATGTGCTGTTAATCTTTTCTTCTAAAAATACGAAGGCCTTAGTAAGACTAATAGTTTTTAGTGCTTGTTGAATGTTTACTATATGCCAGGTGTGGAACTAAGCTTACATACACCATCTCATTTAATCTTGACAATTCTACATCATGGCTACTATTAACTGGCTCTAGTTTTTCAAGTGAAAAAAGTGAAGCACAAGAGTTGTGAAGTCATTGGTTCAAGATACTACAAAGTGGCAAAGTCAGGGTTTAAATGCACAGACTGTTTCCTGGCCCTTAAGTTCTGTCTTGCTTTCTGGTCTTTAATGTAACGAGTATAAGATGTTTACCATGTGTAGGCATTTGGGCTACAAGGGTGTACAAATGTCTAGTCCCTGCCCTCATTGGAGCTTATTAACCTCTAATAAACTGAGCTCTACGCAGGGGAACCTGTGCACGACCATCTATGTGTGACCAGCATGTATTCTCTCTCTTTTTTTTTTAATTTTATTATGTTAGTCACCATACATCATTAGTTTTTGATGTGGTGATCCACGATGCATATAGTCTCTAAAAAGTCCTCTCTGACCCTCATGGCCATTGGAGCGTATGCCTTTTTTTTTTTTTTGAGACCATGCTTTTAAAACTGGAATCCTATCTACAACCTGTGCTATACTATGTTTGAGTCCACAGAATTCCTGGACCCAAGAATCAGGAATAGAGTGGGATATAGCACTTTACAAGGTCATTGTCATGGCACCCAGGTCCCCCCTTTTTATGTTTGAATGATCTAATGAGCAATGAAATTGCTGAAGACCACACAAGATAAGCCAAGGGAGGCAGTAAAAAAATGAATGCTTACGAGAATGGACTTGGAATCAAATGCTGGCCTCAGTTGCTAGCTGTGTGACCTTGGCCAGTTGCCTTGCCTGTGTGTCTGTTTCCTCAGCTTTAATATGGGGATAATAGTAATACTTCCTGTGACGGTTGTGAAGATTACATACAATGCTTGTAAAGTGCTGGAGTGGTAAATTAGAGCTGTTTGCAAAATACTCAGGTTCTCCCCATGCTGGGCACATGTAGTTTGCATGTGACCAATTTTGGCCAATGAATTTGCTGTGAATGAACAGCAAGTGATGTCTTACAAGCTGGAGCCTTTAGTGGCTAGTGGGAGACTTCTGTGCCTGTTTTCTTTCTGTACGGAGTAGCTGCTCTATTACTCCAGGCCTCAGAGTGGCAATGCAGAGATCTAGCAGTGAGCGTAGGAAGAGCAAGAAGTCACCTGATGACTTGGATTTGTTACTAACGTGCTGATACAAGCAATCTCAGATTTAGTAAAGGTTTGCTGAGTTACAAAGAATACGATGGGACACAGAATAACAAACGGGATTCTTTGGCTGGATATGATGTAGCATTTGTTGTTCTGAATGTGGTTTTTTTCCCATTAACCACCTCTGTCCCCCTTCCAAGTGTCCACAAGGGTCTTAAATACCCCCAGCCCCGAGCCGTTTGACAGTCCCTGAATGGGGCACCTACCTCAAACCAGGTTGAAGATGCCTTAGGATATTTTGAACTTGGAAGATGTGAAGTTTTTCTCTCTAAAATGGTGGAAATTATAAGGTAAAAATATTGAGTGCTCTTGGTTGTCATAATTTCTGCCATGTGGAAAAAGTTACTTGGGATTGTCTGTGAGCAGCACAGATAAGCTGGATCAGGTCTTCATGTGTTGGAGTCTGGGCTCTTCCTGAGATGCTGTTCTACCTCTTCCCATGTTGTATTTTGTGAGCAAGAAATAACATTCTCCTCTTAAAAAGAAGTACTTGGTTGAGCTAAAAGTTACTGGTTTGAGCTAAATTCTAGGCATTCATTTGTAAACAAACTAAATACAACTCTAGTTCCAACTCTTTCACTACTGTGCTCTGGGACTTTGTGGGGCTCAATCTTGTCATCTCTCAAATGGGGGCTGGGATAGTAGTCCTACCCACTTTAGCAGTGCAACAAAACAGAAACCCCTCAAGCTAGTTTAATTTATTAAAGGATGTAAGGTAACTCACGGGATCTCTGGAAGGGGCAGAGAATTGGTTGGAGGCTTTGCGGCTAGGCATGACATTTCTATCCCACCTCTGGCCTTTGGAGGATTGCTGTAGCTTTGTCTAGACACCACTGCTTCCTCTGTGATCCCATGTCCCTGACATGCTCCTAAGTTCTTTGCCCCTGCCATTTCCAGAAGCTTGAGGTTTCTCTGTCACCCTTACTAGAATAACCTTGGTACTATGGACATTTTGGGTTGGGTAATTCTTTGTTGGGGCAGGAGTGGAGGGGGACCTGTCTTGTGCCTTGTAGGGTGTTTAGTAACATTTGTGGCCTCTCCACTGTAGATGCCACTTGAGACAACCAAAAATGTCTCCAGGCATGGTCACATCCCCCTGCCAGACTCAGTCACCCCAGGTTGAGGAGCAGTGCTCTGTGGATCAGAAGTTCACACCCCAACTGCAGGCAGACGGTGCCAGGGCAAAACAAAAATAGGCCTATGTGCCCTAGATCTATATATTTAAAAGTTATAGTTCAAGCTAACAAGCTGTTTAGTAAAATATGTTCTATTCTCCTACCTTGACAGCTTCATAACAACAAAACCCCAAACAAATCTTTTTATGTGATGAAGTTGGCAGAATATCAAAGAAAACAATTTAATTGTTGCATATATTTGAGTAAATTGATGGGCCAGCAATATTTGCAAGAAAAATAAGATGTTCGTGCGTTATAAACTATTATGTATTTATTCCTTAAAATTTATTTCTCTTGCCTTCATTTTCATAAAGTCACTAAATATGTTGTTATCATAAAAGTTTTTGTGTAATTTATGTTGTGTTGGCAGTAACGACCTAAAGGACAAAAAAGAAAAGGTAGTTTTTAGGATTTACAATTTCAGAATATAAAAAATTTTGAATATATTTTTATAGAAAAATGTAAGTGAAAGTTAATGTGAAAATTTTAATGTTCAGAAAACTCGGTGAAGTTGTTTTCTAAAATATTCAAAAGTATTAAAATTACAGGGCAAAATACAAGTATAAGTGATAGATACCAAAGTTTTAAATCAAAATTGTTTAAAGTTGAAAATCTTAAATATATTTTGAAAACAACTTTATTAATCTTATGTAATATTTTTATTACATAACTTTGCATTTCTAGTATTCATTGTCAATCTAGTTGCTAATGTAAAGAATTGGTGTCACCTCATATGTCTTATGTCTCGGTCTCCTCCATATAAATTAGTGGCATAAATTGTTTAAATTGTAGAATGTTCCTCTGCTATAATACGCTGAGAACATGAGGAGAAGCTGAAAAATGGATGCTCAGCTTTGCTGTTAATCTAGAATCCGTTGCATGCATGCCACTTGAAAAGAAGTTAATTTGTCATTTCTCTTAAGTGTTTTCAACACTTCTTTCTTATACTCTGAAACCGTGTCTGTCTACAACATTGGCAGAGGCTGCAACCCACAAACCTGTGACCTTCAGATACAATTGCCTTTTGTTGAGAGATTTTAGGGCAAGAGGTGAGGAGAACATTCCTTGGGGCCTGAACAGTGTTAGTTATGAAATGGGATGTTTAGGATTACAGATCATGCTGAGCCAGTGCTGAGCATATGATCCTGAGTGACAAGAGCACCCTGTGTTCCTTAATACATTTACTTTTTGATGTATTCTGAGTTGCAGGGCCAATCTTGCTAGGTTCTAAGTGCACTACTGGCTGGAGGGAGACTGGGGAAATCGAGTCCCTGGCCTCCACCTTGGGGAGCTTTAGACTCACAGTATAGGGATTTTCTCCAAGCACAGAGTGCTCAAAAAGTGCTGGGCAACCAAAAATGGTAGAATAGAAAAATCCAGGGCTCTGTCCCTCTCCCACTACAACTAATGAACTGGCCAAATCTGTCAGAATCAGCTTTTGAAGAACTCCGGAATCTAGTGAAAAACTTAAAACAGGGAAAACTTGGTGAAGAGAGAGACTGCAGCTTTACGGTGAGAGAGTGCTGTGACATTTTGAATGCCATGAGGGTGGGCACCCAAACGTCTGGTGCTGGTTGCTGGTGCTGGAGGAAGCGATATAGAACTTACTTTCAAGGAATGTGATTGTGGGTGTCCTCCTGTCTGGTGCCTCCCTCAAGGACAGGTGGAAAGACTTCCTTTATCTTCACTCAGGATGTTCCCAGGGGCGATGGCTTTTGCTGAAAACATTTAAAGGCACAGGTACTGGCTTCAGCAGCCGGGGACAACACTTGGGACAAGTAATAGACAAGAAACCTGGGAAAGAAGGGGTTGGGACAGAGATATGTGTGGGAATGGGGCTTTTCAAAGCTTCCGCATATGCCCGGGAATTGAGAAGAGCCACGTGCAAACAAAGAGTGAGACCCAAACTCAGCAAAGGCCTGAGAAGACTCTAAGCTTTGATCTCTTGCTGGCCTTCAGGCTCTGTGTGAGAAGAAAGTTGAAGCTAAGGCAGAGTTCTAAGCAGCCAGGCCAAGTATTCGAGGACTTAGCTCTGACACGGTTCCATCTTGCAAAGATGTAGGAGAGTAATTTTTCTTTCCTTAAACAAGTTTCTTTTGTTGGCTCCAGACATTTAAGGTAACTGTCAAGATACCAGCTATCCAGTAAGCTAAAGGAAAACAGACTTCAGTGGCAAAGAGCACAGACCTCACACAAATAGTTGAGGAAAGTCTATAAGCAAGCAAGTACCAGTAACCCATAATAGGCAGCAGTAAACCCTGAGAGGAAGGAAAATCTGACTTTCAGAGTTGCCACGTATTCAAAATAGCCAGTATTCAACAACAACAAAAATCATAAGCTGTTCAAAGAAACAAATTATGGCCTTACACAGAGAAAAAAGAAAAATATAGAAACTGTCCATGAGGCAGCCCAGGTTATTGGACTTACTAAACAAAGACCTTAAACTAATGGTTTTAAATATGCTCAAAGAGCTAAAGGAAACCAGGAGAACAATGTCTCAGCATATACAGAGTATCAGTAAAGAGAGAGGAATATAGAAAAGGCACCAAATAGAAATTTTGGAGCTGAAGAGTATAATAACTGAAATGAAAAATGTATTCACTAGAGGGGCTCAGCAGTAGATTTGTGCAGGCAAGAGAAGGAACCCCTGAACTTAAAGACAGGTCAATTGAGATTATTCAGCCTGTGGAGCAGAAGGAGAGAAGAATGAAGAAAGTGGTCAGAGCCTGAGACCCGTGGTACACCATCAAGAATGTAACATGCATAAATGCGGGTCCCAGAAGGAATAAAGACAAACCTAGATCAATAGAATAGAGTGAGAGTCTAGAAACACACAAATACCATACATCTATGGTCAAATTTTGATAAGGGTACGAAAACTATTTAATGGAGAAAGAATAGTCTTTTCAACACGTGCCAAGACAAGTGGGTATTCACGGGCAAAAGAAAGTTGGACCTTGGGGCGCCTGGGTGGCTCAGTCGTTAAGTGTCTGCCTTCCGCTCAGGTCATGATCCCAGGGTCCTGGGATGGAGCCCTGCATCCGGCTCCCTGCTTGGCGGGAAGCCTGCTTCTCCCTCTCCCACTCCCCCTGCTTGTGTTCCTTCTCTCGCTGTGTCTCTCTCAGTCAAATAAATAAATAAAATCTTAAAAAAAAAAAAAGAAAAAGTTGAACCTTGAACTCACATCATATACAAAAATTAATATTCAGAATGGATCAAAGACCTAAATGTAAGAGCTAAAACTAAACTCTTGGAAGAAAATATGATATGTTTTCATGACCTTGAATTTGACAGTGGATTCTTAGATATGACACCAAAAGCGCAACAACAATAAAATAGATACACTTGACTATATCACAATTGAAAACCTTCATACACCAAAGGATACTATCGAGAAAGTGAAGAGACAGCTTACAGAATGGGGAAAGATAGTGCAAACCATGTATCTGATAAGTGCCTCGTATCCAGAATGTATAATGGGCTGTCATAACTCAACAACAAAAAGGCAAGGTAATTAAAAAATGGGCAGAGGATTTGAATAGACATTTCTCCAAAGGAGACATAGTACAAAGTGGTTATGGCAGGCTGGGAAGAGGGAGGAATGGGGATGCCTGCTTAATGGGTATGGGTTTCCCTTTGGGATACGAATATGTTTTGGAATATAGAAATGATGATTTTACAACATTGTGAATGTGCTAAATGCCACTGAATTGTACACTTTAAAATGGTTAATTTTATGTTATGTGAATTTTACCTCAATAAAAAAAAAGTGCTGCACAGCCTGAAAATGTGGATGTCTCCCACCCTGCCGCAAAGAGGGGTGAGGTCTGGTGATGTTCTTGGAAGTGAAATTTTTTTTACAGGTATATTTGGGGTACCCTCTGAGTGGGATTTAAATGTGTCTTAATATGTCGGACAAATGGCAGGGAGGCGGGACCATGAAGAGGCCTAAGAAAGAACCAGACAGCCCTGTTAATCCAAGGGGTATTCCTGAGTTTGGCCTTGTCATTTCGTGCAGCCCTTGTTGAAGACATTCCCAGATCTGTTCCTGGACAGAGGGGTTGGATGTAAACTTTGAAAGTCTATTTCTCTGAAGTTTATAAGTCCCATTAGGGATCCCTCTGACAGAGTGTAAGACACACAAGAGGAGAGAGAATCATCCTTTCCCGCTCTCCTAGATTGCTGTGGGACCTGATACCAGAAGGTCTTCAGGGCATCCCAGGCAGCCCCTCCTGGAGCAGATGCTTCCTGATGGAGCAGGGCTCCTTTGTGACCATAGGTGAGGCACCACTTGGGGACTCCCAGAAATACTAGAGCACTTTGCAGAAAGTGTAGATCCCTGGGAGCCAGTAGGGCAGTGGGCTGGTGAGATGATGAGTCACTATTAATGGTAATTCAAATTACATGGGCAGCAAATCCTCAGATAACAAGAAATGTTCATTGTAAGTATTGTAAGGATTCTTTTAAACCGGGCAGACACCGCTCCCCAGCAGGAGTCCCGAACTTGGGACAGCATCTGGCACATCAAAGGTCCTCAAAAAATATATTTTTTTAAATAAATGAATACTACTATGTCGTGTAAGTTTTTTTTAACAGCCAACATTTCTTTTTTTCTTCTCTGTGAAGGGGAAGAAGAGAAATGGTGTCGAGGAAAAGTGAACCCAAATCATCTTGAATTACCAGCTCTCTTTCTCTTGCTTCCTTTCTGCACTAAAGATAAAGACGTCTTTTGGGGCCATGAGGATGGGACTGTGTTCAGAATAAGTGGATACACATGGGGTGACACTGAGGCATAGTGCCTGAAATGTTCTGTCTTGCCGTTAAAGTACCAACACGGGCTGGTTTGAATGGGGTTGCACGTCTGTAGCCTCTTAGCCAAGAGTGCAGCACGGCACGGGAAAGCTGCCGAGAGCCCCCCAGGAGCGCCCAGCTTCGGCTGAGGAGGTGCGGGTGTGGGCAGGTGGGGAGGTGCCCAGGGAGAGGAGGTCCACGCCCAGCTGTGCTTCCAGCATGATTGCTCCCAGAGCGGAGAGAAGGTGCCGTGTCCCCACTTCCTGAGGCATCCGAAGGACAGGCTTGTAGAAGGTAACTTAGTGGCTGTGGGAGTGGGAGTGCGAGTGTGGAGGAGGGCAGGGCTTGACAACTTGATAGTAGGCCTGTAGCCTTCTTCCCTTGGAGCTTCCCTTGTCTTGTCTGGGGAAAGGGATGGCAATGATGATAGTCACACTCGTACTCTGCATACTGTGTTCCAGACACTGCTCATGTAATAACTCACCGAACGTTCCTATCGGCGTTATGAGGTAGGTACTGTGATTATACACATTTTCCAGATGTGGAAGTGGAGTAGGGTTGACCCTACTCTCTGTCCCTCACTCCCTGTGTTTCACCCCCACTGGGGCACAGACCACATATTTAAGTGCCTGATCAAGAGCCAGTCTGTCCTGTTGGCCCTCAAAGGATCTGAGAGGTTCACAGGAGAACACACAGGATACAGCTGGTCCTCTGTGTGTGATTCTGGGGACCTCTCCGGTAGAGGTTGGGAAATGTGGGCAGCCCCCTCCCCAATCTGTTCTAGCAGTCTGCTTGTTAGAGCAAAATCCAATGTCAGAGATGTCGATTTTCTTTGTTTCTTTCCCCTGAAATAGAATGTGGGTCTGGTGTGTGTGTGGGGGGGAAGAATCTAGTGATTCACAGTTTCTGCTTATTTGGCTCCTGGCTGAATGGGAATTTGCATTACTTAGTGTCTGCCTTTTTCCCTGGGAATCAAAATACGTTTCCCGTTCAATTACTAAGCAAATTTCACAGCCAAATAATCCTCTTATTTTTACAAGTGGGATTTCCCTTGGTGGAGGGTGTTTGGATTCTCTCAGTAGTTGATCCTTCTCAAGTCTTCTGTTCCTGCCGTCCTGGTCTGTGCAGGAAGTTAAGCTTTCATTCATGGATTAAGAGCTTCTAAACGGCCGTTGGGAGACTTTGACCTTGCAAGCCAGGGGTGAATTCTTGAGTTCTGTTCACCAGCTTGGGGTAAGGGTTTGTGCCCCCTACCTGTTCTTCCATTTATCAGCTTCGGATGTGGTCACACAAGCGACATCTTTAGCAGAGCTGGGGCCTGGGGTCAGTGGACACAGAATAGGAAGAGAAGAGAGCAGTGTGTATGGTCCAGTATGCTCGGCCCAGGCTAATCAGGAAGAACAAAAAAACTAAAAAACTCCTCCGCTGCCCTTGAGATGGAGTTTAAACCAGACTTGCTGAAGGGCCATGTCTGGGAAGCCCACAGATAGGCTCAATTTTCTTTCCATTCAGTCCCATTTGTCCCATCAGATTGTAGGCTTTTGGGGGGCAACTCAGCCAGCTTTCTTCCTTCTCCTTCCTCTTAGGCCATCATGTATGCAGAATGATGATTTGATATACGCTCCTGGGGCCCTGACAATCACTCTTCTATTCTCTGTTTCTGGGTTTGATTTTTTCTTTTTTTTTGGCTTCACATATAAGTGGTACCATACAGAATCTATCTTTGGCTTATTCACTTACCATAATGCTCTCCAGGCTCCCGCCTGTTGTTGCAAATGGCAGGATTTTCTTCTTTCTAATGGCTGAATAATATTCCATTATATATACGTATACAACACATTTCTTTTGTCCATTCATCCATTGATGGACACTTAGGTTGTTTCCATATTTTGGCCATTGTGAATAATGCTGCAATGAACTTGGGAGTATAGGTATCTTTTCCAGATAATGATTTCCTTTCCTTTCACTATATACCCAGAATTGGGATTGCTGGATCATACGGTGGTTCTATTTTTAATTTTTTTTTTTTAAAGATTTTATTTATTTATTTGACAGAGAGACACAGCGAGAGAGGGAACACAAGCAAGGGGAGTGGGAGAGGGAGAAACAGGCTCCCCGCAGAGCAGGGAGCCCGATGTGGGACTCGATCCCAGGACCCCGGGATCATGACCTGAGCCGAAGGCAGTCGCTTAACCAACTGAGCCACCCAGGCGCCCCTATTTTTAATTTTTTGAGGAGCCTCCCTACTGTTTTCTGTAACGGCTGTACCAGTTTACATTCTCACTAACAAGGGAACAAGGGTTCCCTTTCCTCTACATCCTCACCAACATTTGTTCTCTCTTCTCTTTTTGATAACAGCCATTCTGACCGGTGTGAGATGATTTCTCAGTGTGGTTTTGATTTGCATTTCCCTGAGGATGAGTGATGTTGAGCACATTTTCATGTACCTGTTGGCCGTCTGTATGTCTTCTTTGAAAAATGTCTGTGTAGATCCTTTGCCCATTTTAAATCAGATTTTTTTTTTGCTATTGAGTTTATGAACTCCTTATATTAGATATTAACCCCTTATCAGATAGATAGTTGGCAAATATTTTCTCCCATTCTTTAGGTTGCCTTTTCATTTTGTTGATTGTTTCCTTTGCTGCACAGAAGCTGTTTAGTTTGATGTAGTCCCACTTCTTTTTGCTTTTGTTGCCTGTGCCTTTGGGGGTGTCCTATCCAAAAAAAATCACTGCCAAGACTAATGTCAAGGAGCTTTTTTCTATGTTTTCATGGAGGAGTTTTACAGTTTTAGGTACATTTAAATCTTTAATCCATTTCACATTAATTTTCGTGAGTGGTTAAGAGTCCAATTTCACTCTTCTGCATATAGCTTCCAGTTTTCCCCAAACCTTTCCCCATTGTGTGTTCTTGGCACCATTGCCAAAAATAAATTGACTGTATATGTGGACTCTCTATTCTGTTCCGTTGGTCTTGTGTTTGTTTTAATGCCAGTACCATACTATTTTTGATTACTATAGCTTTGTAATAAGAGTTTGAAATTGGGAAGTGTGATGCCTCCAGCTTTGTTCTTTCTCAAGATTGCTTTGGCTATTCAGGATCTTTTGTGGTTCCATACAAATTTTAGGATTCTTTCTTTTATTTCTGTGAAAAATGTCTTTGGAATTTTGATAGAGATTGCATCAAATCTATAGATTGCTTTGGGTAGTATAGACATTTGAGAATATTAATTCTTCCAATCCATGAGCATGAGATACCTCTCCATTTATTTGTGTCTTCTTCAGTTTCTTTCATCAGTGTCTTATAATTTGCAATGTACTGGTTCTTTACCTCCTTGATTAAATACACATATTCCTAAATATTTTATTGTTTTGATGCAATTGTAAATGGGAAGGATTTTTTAAAAAGATTTATTTATTTATTTACTTTAGAGAGGGAGAGAGTGTGTGGAGTGGGGGGAGGGGCAGAGGGAGAGGGAGAGAAATCCTCAAGCAGATTCCCTGCTGAGTGTGGAGCTTGATGCAGGGCTCCATGCAGGACTTGATCTGAGGACCCTGAGATCATGACCTGAGCTGAAATCAAGAGCTTAACCGACTGAGCCACCCAGGTGCCCCTGGGATTGCTTTCTTAATTTCTCTTTTATATAGATAGTTTTTTTGATAGTGTATAGAATGCAATTGATTTTTGTATATTGACTTTGTATCCTGTAATTTTACTGGATTGATTTATTCTAACAGTTTTTTGGTGGGGTCTTTAGGGTTTTCTATATATAATGTCATGTTATCTGCAGACAGAGACAACTTAATTTTCCTTCTGATTTGGATGCCTTTTATTTCTTCTTGTCTAATTCCAGTACTATATTGAATAGAAATGGTGACAAGTGGGCATCCTTGCCTTATTCCTAAACTTAGAGGAAAAATTTTAGCTTTTCACCGTTGAGTATGATGTTAGCTATAGACTTGTCCTGTATGGCCATTATTATGTTGACTTATATTTCTTCTATACCTGATCTGTTGAGAGCTTTTTTTTTT
>NC_138373.1:22767444-22793875 GCF_054177405.1 Leptonychotes weddellii
GTTTGTGCATAACACCCAGTGCTCCATGCAGAATGTGCCCTCCTCAATACCCACCACCAGGCTAACCCATCCTCCCACCCCCCTCCCCTCTAGAACCCTGTTTGTTTTTCAGAGTCCATCGTCTCTCATGGTTCGTCTACCCCTCTGATTTCCCCCGCTTCATTCTTCCCCTCCCGCTACCTTCTTCTTCTTTTTTTTTTCTTAACATATATTGCATTATTTGTTTCACCAGTCTGTGTTTCTACCCTGGCCCTCAGTCCCACCTCTCCCTTCACAGGAACTGAAAACTGCTGAACGCTGCAGTCATCCAGGCGAAGGCTCAGTGTCCTCTCTGTATCCAAGGGAAGCACCGGCCGGTCCACCCTTCTGCAAAGTCTAGTTAAGCCTTGAAACTGAAGGAAACCCCAGGCCTGTGAGAAACCCCAGAAACATCAGAGGTTTGAATTTGATGGTTTGTATCTATTTTAGGTTTTGGTGAAGAAACATTTCTAAGGAAAGAAGTTGGAGACATTATTCTACTGATATATATCATCCATGGTGATATACATATACATGTATACACACCCATATATATGCACACTGATATATATTATATACACACATATGCTGATATTTATCATACATGCTGATACATATAGACATGTATACACATTCGTGTATATATACACACACTGATGTATACACACACACAATGTTGTATATCACATATGCTGAGATACATGTATATGTATACATACACATGTACACATATACTCCGATATGTATATATATATACATACACGCTGATATGCTGATATTCATATACAGATATACATATGTGTATACACAAATACACATTGGTATATGTAATATACACATATGTACTGATATCTATATACATATATCTATGCTGATATATACATATATATATACACATATACTCATTGGTATATATCATGCATACTGATATGTATCAGATACATATCACATGCTGATATGTATCATATATATAATATACATGTATATGCATATACACACATACGTACTGATATATATCATACATACTGACAGACATGCACACACATATTCACACTGATGTATATCATATATATACACACACATACATATGAGAATAATTGATAGGACCTTTTACTAAATGTCAAGGTTGCTTTTATCCTTCTAGATGATTGTAAAGACTTTGGGCCTATCTGTCGTGCCCCTATTACTAGCATTTCTAATATTATTATCCTATTTCTACTGTTTACTAAGTGTCAAGGTTGCTTTTATCCTTCTAGATGATTGTAAAGACTTTGGGCCTATCTGTTGTGCATTTCTAATATTATTACCCTATTTCTGTTGTTACCATATCCTGCCCCTTTACTTTTTAATGTAAACCAGATGTCATCTGGGGAACTTTTTGTGCCTTGTGATCTCAAAAAGTTTTCCCTGAAGGTCCCTTCTCCTGCCCCCACCTCTATCCCATTTCTGAGAAGGTCTCCGGGACCTCTGTAGGATTTCTGCTAACTCCTGGCTTTTTGTGCCCCTGGGGCTCTGTCTCCTAGTGGGCTGCCTCTGACGTGCAGCAAATCACATTTTTTTTTATTATTATGTTATGTTAATCACCATACATTACAGCAAATCACATTCTTAAAAAAATTTTTTTTAAAAGATTTTATTTATTTATTTGCCAGAGAGAGAGAGTGGGAGAGGACAAGCAGGGGGAATGGCAGGCAGAGGGAGAAGCAGGCTCCCCGCTAAGCAAGGAGCCTGATGCGGGACTCAATCCCAGGACCCTGAGATCATGACCTGAGCCGAAGGCAGATACTTAACCATCTGAGCCACCCAGGTGTTCCCCCCCCCCAATTTTTTTTTTAACAGCAACAACAACCACAAAAACTTTATTCACACAATTCACACTAGGCTTCTGTGAGTCTAATGGACTCTAAGGAGGCTTGTGGGGAGTGTCCTGGGAGGGATCACATGTCAGATCACCTGATGCCCTCATACTCCCTGTTGCTCATAGCTTTGCCCACCATCTCTCACCTCCCATTTGCTGATTTGCCCCAGGCACACCACGTCCTTCTCCATCCGTTCTGCCAGTCCTATCCCTGGAGGACGGGGATTCTTTGAAGCTCGGGTGTCAGCTGGCAGCGAGCCCCCTGGACACTCACGTGGGGTGATTAAATGCACATGCTCTGTAGTCAGATGTTTGAACTGAGAAAGAGGGAAAGTGCGGGAGAAAGAACATCAAGAGTTGGCTTTGATCACTTTGAGTTTATGATACCAAGTCAAACCTCCACAGGCCTAGGTCTGGCATTTAGGGGAGAGGACAGGGCATGTGGCGGGTCCAGATTCAGGAGTCTGTTATCACGATTAGCAGGTATCTGCAGCCTTGAGAAAAGATTCGTCTCTTAGAAAGCTAGTGCCCTCTGACCTCCAGGCCCTCCTAGCACATGGCTTATCTGTAAGCCCCCTCCTCTCATTGCTTGGCCAGCCCCAAGCCTCCTGTGGAAGGCTTTCTGCATCCACCTGGGCTGGATTAGGTGTCTTTGTTGACTCACAAGAGGTCCAAGACCTCAGACAAATGTGCTTTCTTTTCTTAGCCACCTCTGAGGCAGGGCTGCTTGAAGACCAAGCATCTCAATGATCACTTTGCTTCTCTTCTTCTCAGTTAATTGACTTAGATCTTGTGCTAAGGGATGCTGCCTGTGGGTCCTGGAGCCTGCTAGGAACAAGGCAGAATGGGGCAGGTAAAGACTCTTTCTCTTTGCCTGGCATGTAAAATCAGGAAATCTAGGAATTATGTGGTCTGACTTGGGGCCTGTTGGAGTATCAAGACCCAGCTGTGAATGCAGAGTAGTGGTTTGAAAGGGCAGGCACAGAGAGGTGAAGTGACTTGCCTGAGGCCACACAGCTTACTGGGTCAGAGCTGAGATTTGAACCCCGGGCGTGGCTGACTTGGCACTGGGTTCTTTTCAGTATAGGATTCGTCCAGCCTCACATACCTATTCTAGAAGAAGGGAAGTGGTGAGGTAGGTGTGTGCTACGGGAGAGGAGCTTATTGGCTAGGACTGCAAGCTGGTGCTGGATCCCACGGGACCTTGGGGTGAGGAACTGGCAGGGGACACCCTGAACTTGAGATGCAGACCCAAGATCCCAGGAGAGAGGAGCTGACAATGAGAAGGCCCTGGTCAGGGGCACTCATCTGTGGGCCTGTATAAAGGGGTGCAGGGGGTAAGTGGGAGAAGGGAAGTGGCACTCAGTCGGGACCACAGGAAGTTCCAGATTTTGGTTTGGAGTTGGAAAGTACCAGCAGTTCCTATTTCAACTGAAAACCAGAAGGAGACAAAGTTTTTTCTTTATAAAAGGAAGATGAATGCAAAATTTGTACAGGAGGCAGTGATGTACAGAGTGGGGCCAGAAGTCACCAAATAAATGTGGTAATCTCCAGGAGAACATCTTAAAATTCATTTGAGGTAGATCAGAGCCCAAAGCTCTATAAAATGGGGACCTCCCAGAGGAGCCACCAGGGTACAAGAGGAAGACTTAGATGCTAGGCAAAACATAAAAAAAAAGAAAAGAAGGGGCACCTGGGTGGCTCAGTCGGTTAACTGTCCAACTCTTGGTTTTGGCTCAGGTCATGATCTCATGGGCTGTGAGCTCAAGCCCCACTTCAGACTCTGCACGCAGTGGGGAGTCTGCTTGAAGAGTCTCTCCCTCTACCCCTCCCCCTACCTACAGTCTCTCTCTCAAATAAATAAATAAATAAATCTTAAAAAAAAAAAAAGAAAACCCAAACTCCAATATGAAAACAAGAAAGCCCATCACAACCATCATTATCAACAGCAGCAGTGGCCACTGCTGGAGTGATATTCTGAGCATCCAGTGACTTCCCATCTCCTTCAGGCTCAACACCATATCTTCTCACTGGCCTAAAAGGCCCCATGCCCTCTAGCTCTGCATTGCTTCTCTGACCCTCTCACTGCTTATTACTCTCCTCTCCCTCCTTCTTCCTGGCTGCATTGGCCCTTGGGGTGGCTCCAACACACCAGGCTCCCTCCTGCCTCAAGACATTTGCCTGTGCTCTCTCTCCTCTGCCTGGAATGCTCTTCCCAGACATCCTTATGATGTCCTCCCTCACTTCCTGCAGGCTTTCTCAGAGGTCCCCTTCTCAACAAGACTGTCCCTGATGACATGTCTAAATTTGCAGTGCTCCTTCTCCTTCTTCCACTCCTGGATATCCTTATCCACTTCTGCATCTGAAAGTTTCCCCACAGAGGATGCCTGGGTGGCTCAGTCGGTTAAGCATCTGCCTTTGGCTCAGGTCATGATCCCAGGGTGCTGGGATTGAGTCCTGCGTTGGGCTCCCTGCTCAGTGCCTGCCGCTCCCCCTGCTTGTGCTCTCTTTCTCTCTGTCTGGCAAATAAATAAATAAAATATTTTAAAAAAATAAAATAAAAGTTTCCCCACAGGACTTCTTGCCATATTCATACCATATATTTCTGTTTCTTGTGTATCTTTCTCCGCAGGAATGAAAGCTCTGTGAGGGCATGGGATTCTGGAACAGTGCCTGGCACAGAGTAGGCGCTCAGTATTTGTTCTTGAATGAGGGAGTCACGGATGAGGGTTCATGCTTCAGAGCTGTGGGCTGAAGCAACGCATCCAATATGGCTGATGTTTGGGAGTTCTGTTCTGAGAGGGTCTGGCTTTGAGGGTCCCCAGGACCCAGGGTGTGACACTCCACTCCTTGGGCAATATCTGGGACCAATACCTGATTGGCGGGGGGGTGGGGGATTTGGGGACTCAGTCTCAACCTAATAATCCCATCCCTGTGGAAATCACTGCTAACTCACTGCTAACAAGGTGAGCAGAACTGCTTCTTTAATCACTAATGAGAATATTCTAGTCCCTATAAACAAAGAGCTCACAGTTTATTCATTGCGAAGAAAGAAAGATGTGCGGAAAGGAGGGGGCACCGTCATGGAGGGAGGAATGTCAAGATGTTGAAGTTGAGTTCCTCAGAGTAATTGATTTACAATGCTCCCGGTCAAGGAAATTATATCCAATCAGGAGCTGTCTACACAATTTCCCACTAATTGTCACCAGGTGCCGTGGTAGGGTAATGAGTTTTGGGGCACAGGGGACTTGGATGTGGTGAGCCAAGAGGATCATTTTGGTATTTGATCTGAGGTAGGCTGAACTTCAGGATCCTTCTTTTTGTTAGAGAAGGCTTCTTCTTTGGCCAGAGTTGTATTGATCCAGAGGGTGCTGGACCAGGGAAAATGTGGAAAGATGCAGACCTAGGATTGGACCACCAAGCCTGGACCCCAGGGGGCTAGAAGCTGCCTAGTTGAGGGACATATTCTTGGACTCCTTACTCCTCACATAGAATCTGTCACCAAATCCATCAATTTTGCCTCCAGAGCTTCTCTAGGCTCTGTCCAGTTCTCTCCACCTCCACTGCCACCATCTCCTCTCGCCTGGTAACCACAGTGGCTGCCTCGTTGGCCTCTCTCCTTCTTCCCTTATTCTCCTCCTTCACACCCTAACCCTGAGAGGTTACCCTGTGAAGGTGAAAATCCCCTGCTCTACACACGTTAGGGGCTCCCGATATCTTGAGGTTAAAAGACCAAAACCCTCAGCATCATCCCGCACCGCCTGGCCCCCACCCACTTCTCAGCTTCGTCTTTCACCACTTCCTCCAGCCCAACTCAGCAACCGAGCTTCCATGCCGTTCATGACCTCATTTTTTACTTTAGGACTTTGACCTTCTTTCCTTTGCACAGAATGACCTTTCTTGTCCTTTGCCAGGCTGGCTCCTTGTCCTTTAGGTGGCAGCTCAGGTGTCTCATTTCCAGGAAGCCCTGTCTGATGCCACCCACCTTTCTGCCCCAAGGAGAGGTTAGCGTGGCAGGTTGCATTTTCCGAAGATGGCGGCAACACTGTCTCTCGTCCCACAGGCTCTTCTTACAAGGTGACCTTGACATTCCTCCCACTGAGGGGGGGGGTGGGACTTATGTCCTGTCTCCTTGAATTTAGGTATACCTTTGTGACTGCTTCCATCCAGAGAGTACAGCAGAAGTGAATGCTTTGTGACCCCTGAGGCTGGAGCGTAATATTGCCATACACTTCTGTCTTCTCTTGGGGCCCAATCCCAGGGTGTGAGGAAGCCCATATTAACCCACATGGAGAGACTTCCTGGAGAGGTTCCTATAGGTGTTCTGGATAATAGACCACTGGAAGTCTTAGCCAACAACCTGCATTAACCAGCAGATGTGCCTGAGGATGCTTCCAGATGATTCCATAATGTTGCCTAGTACCCCCAACCCTAGAATCATTTGTAATTGCTTGTTTAAAAGATACATTCTCGGGGTGCCTGGGTGGCTCAGTAGGTTAAGCTGCTGCCTTTGGCTCAGGTCATGGTCTCAGGGTCCTGGGATTGAGCCTCGCATCTGGCTCCCTGCTCAGCGGGGAGTCTGCTTCTCTCTCTCTCTCTGCCTTTCCCCCCTGCTTGTGCTCTCTCTCTCTCACAAATAAATAATAAATAAAATCTTTAAAAAGATAAAATATACATTCTCCTCCTCAAAGAAGAATACAAAACTAAAGTCCCTTTAGCCACCATCCCTACTTCCCACCCTCACTATTATGAATGTGGTTTGTATCCTTAAGGGCCTTAAAATACTTGTACATACATCTGTACACCCTTTAGTATTGTTTTAAAAAGCCAATGATACACCATGCTGTAATGCGTATTTCACAACTTGATTTTTTTACTCGGCTATGTGTTTCTGAGACCAGTCCTTGCTGATACGTATAGATCTTGTTAATTTCTCGGAGCTTCTGTATAGCATTTTATTATTTCTTATCTTTTTCCAAGCTGTTCCTATGCTGATGGACACTTAGGTTGCATCTCCTTCCTTGCTTCTGCAAACAGCACTTCAGTGAACCTACTGCATGGGCCTCCTCACGCCTACCTGCATGGTGGGATTCTGTAGGCCATCACTTCTCAACGTGGCCGAAGATAAAACCACCTGGAAGCTTTACAATCACACCAGTGCCTCACCCTCAAAGATTCTTAATCAATCTCCTAAGATTTTAAGATTTTCTGAAATCTTGAAAGATTTCAACTGGACTGATCAGGAGGTAAACACCAGTGGTTCCAGAAGCTTCCAAGTGGTTTGAATGTGCGTCCAGGGTTGCAACCCACTGCTCCGGGGTATACTGCGGGGGCAAAGGTGGTCAAATCGTTCTGTCGAGTGGGATGCACAAGCCCATCATTAGTAGGCACCGTCCCATGGCTTTTCCGGGCGGCTGGCCTGATTTGCATCCTCACCGGTGGTGTGTGAGCCAACAGTGATTGTTCTCACACGAACAGATGAATACAAGTCACGGCAGCACGGGGGGGGCCAGAGCCCACCACCACTGTACAAACGGCCTCCGAGTGGCCCACACCTTGCCTACAGCCCACACACTTCTGGGCTGCAGCAGACATGCAATGCTTCGTGTCCTTAGGTGGCAGTGTGGGACAGCTGCAAAGCTGCTGGGCTGGGGACGACAGCCTGGATTCTAGTTCAGACCTGGACTCCCCCTGCCCCCCCCACCCCGGCCGCCCCATGTGTTGTTACCCGGCACGTCCCCCTGCTAAGCCCCAGCGTTCTCACCCTCGAAGGAAGGAAAGCTTTGACACTGCCCTGTGTGAGGTTGCCCCCACTCTGCCGGGTGGGCTGGGTGGAGAGCTGTATCCAGCCAGGTGGTCAGAACATGGGCTCCAGAGCCTGGTTCTCAGTCTTCCCTGTACCTGGGCCCCTTCTCAGAGTCATGCTTTTAATATAGAATCCAGAGGATTACACAGGCAATCAGATGTGTGTGTGTGTGTGTATGTGTGTGTGTGTAAATACACAAACACATTTTTAAGGTTTATTGAGGTTTAATTGACAAAAATTAACTGACAAGGTTTATTGCAGCTTAATTGATACTTAAAGTATACAATGTGATGATGTGATATTTGTATACACTACGAAAGGATTTCCACCATCCAGTTAGTTAAGACATCTATCACCTCACATATTTACCCCCCACCCCTTGTTTTGTGAGAACATTTAAATCCTACTCTCTAAGCAAATGTCAGTGATAAAATACCACGTCTAACGTTATACATTAGCTCCTCAGAACTTGCTCGTCTCATGACTGGAAGTCAGTACCCCCTCCCCCTTCCCTCCACCCTCCAGCCCCTGGCAACCCTTTTTCTACTCTCTGTTTCTGTGGTTTTAACTTTTTTTTTTTTTCAGGTTCCATACGTAAGTGGACCATCCAGTATTTGCTTTCTCTGTCTGGCTTATTTCAGGCAACCAATTATGGTGAAATACACTTATCAAAATATTACAAAGCCACACTCTGATACTGCAGTAGGCGTGCTTCTTTATTAACAGACCACAGAATAAGACCTGGTGGTGGGCCGGCCACGTTATCATGATTGTAATTTTAAGGCAGTGATGAGTTTAAATGATAGTCCAAGATACCTGCAGCAAATGTAACGGGATATGAAACTATGTTTGGTTCCAGTTGGTGACAAAGTCGCGGGGGCTGGGACCACAGCTGCAGTTTGCTGCCGACCTTCCTAATGGAAGGAAATGCAACTTTACATTTAGATGTTAAGAAAATTAAGTGGCAGTACCTTTCTTCATCCCACTTCACCGACCCCAGGTGAAGAGCCCTGTTGGACTTGGGTAGACTAGGGTGCCAACCCCTGCCCTGTGGCTTCCTGTGCGGGACGTTTGTGGGAATTGTTCTTCCTCCCTGTGCCTTGGGTTTCTCGTCTATAAAATGGGTGTGAGACTAGTGAGCTCACAGAGCTGCTGGGAAGAGTATACGTGATCAGCCAAATTCAGCACACACTTAACTATTTAAAATTTTATTTTAATGGGCTGAGGACATTTCACATGACATCTGCCCTTTTGACAAACAAGAAGATGGAAGATCTTTTTTTTTTTTTTTAAGATTTTATTTATTTATTTGACAGAGAGAGAGATAGCGAGAGCAGGAACACAGGCAGGGAGAGTGGAAGAGGGAGAAGCAGGCCCTCCGCTGAGCAGGGAACCCGACGTGGGGCTCGATCCCAGGACCCTGGGATCAAGACTCGAGTGGAAGGCAGACACTTAACTGACTGAGCCACCCAGGTGTCCCAAAGATGACAGATCTTGACAAGGACGTGGGGAGATCGGAGCCCTTGCACACGGTCGGTGAGCATGCAAAATGGTGCAGCTCCTATGGGAAACAGTTTGGCCTTCCTTGAACAATGAAGAACAACTATGGTATGATCCAGTGATCCCATTTTGGGCTATTTATCCAAAAGAATCAAAATTGGGACCTAGAGGAGATACCAGCACCCCATGTTCACTGCAGCACCATCGACACCAGCCCAAGATATGGACACAACCCAAGTGTCTGTTGACAGATGACAGGATCAAGAAAACCTGGTGAATATATACAATGCAACAGCACTCGGCATTAAAAAAGAAGGAAATTTGCCACGCCGTGATGACAGGGATGAGCATGCTGAGCATTTATTGAGCACTGCTCTGTGCTTGGGATATCTTTTGGGGCTGGGACAAAATCCCTGCCCTCATGGGATTTACATTCTAGGAGCAGAGACAGGGAACCAGCAGGCAAATTTATTTACGGTTTCAGGTAATCATGAGGGCTGTGAAGAAAACGGACCAGGTGATATGACAGAGAACAAACGCCCGGTGCAGGCGACATTAGATCAGGGAATCGGGGGATCCTAACACACACGAATGATATTAATGCATCAGAGGAGAGACTGTATTTGAAGCCCTTGGCACAATGCCCGGCACACAGTATAGGCTCGATGTGTGTTGGCCATAGCGATGCTGCGGCTGCTGGACCCCGCCCCCCCCGCCCACTGGCTGGCAGTTCCCCGGGGGCGCAGACCCCCCGGCTCACCGTGGCTGGGGCTGGCACTGCCCAGTGTACTTGGGGCTGGCAGAGCGTGGGGTGACGCGGGCAAGGAGAAGGCCGCGTCCCTGTCAGAACGGGATCTGAGGGAAGCAGTTCTGATTAAAGGAAGAGAAAGTCTTCTCTCTGCTGTGTCTTTCGGGGAGAGCAAAGCAATCAATAGGTCTCGCAGATCAGTGGAGGGTGCTTGGAATCTGGCAGCATGGGGCTTTTTAATTAAAGCTGTAACTGCGAGAAAAGGTAGCTGCCTAATTTATGCAGCTTGTGTTTTGGTCTGCCTGCCAGAAATTGGACAAGTCAATGCACTTCCAGAGGCTCCAAGGATCTTGACGAGGTGGGCTCTGGTTTTGGGGGAGGGCCAGACCCTGCCAGGACGAACATCTGAATGGCCAAGGTGACAGGTGCTAATTCTGCGGGCAAAGGTGTTGCATTTAGACACCCACAGCAGCTGTGATCAATCAGTTGCACTTTCTGGGAAGGCGATGGCCCTTCCCAGCCAGCAATGATTTGTCTTCCGAAAACACTGGGTCTGTCCAAACATGTCAACATTACTTTAAACAAGATATTTCCTTTTATTATGAAATAGAGCCTCGCCACTTAAGGTGTGATCCACGGGCCAGCAGCATCGGCATCGGCTGCTGGGACAATGTCAAAAGTGGAGAGTCTCGGGGCCCCTGGCATCTACCTTCGGCTTGGGTCATGATCTCAGGGTCCTGGGACGAGCCCCGCATCGGGCTCCCTGCTCAGCAGGAAGCCTGCTTCTCCCTCTCCTACTTCCTCTGCTTGTGTTCCCTCTTTCTCTGTCTCTCTCTATGTCAAAAAAAAAAAAAAAAAAGTGGAGAGTCTCAAGGCCCTGCCCCAAACCTCCTCTGTCAGAATCGGCATTTTAACAAGATCCTTAGGAAATTCATGGGCATAGTCAAGTGTGAGAAACGCTGAGATTAGGAGACCTGAAGACAAATCAGTCCATTGCCAAGGTGTAAACCTTATTTAAAATCCTGAAAAGAACGTAAAAAAAAAAAAAAAAAGATTACATTCATGAGACAGTTTGAACACTTATTAGATATTTGAGGACAATAAGGATTAATTTGGCAGCTGTGATAATGGTTGTGTGGTTGTATTAAAAAACAGCCCTTATCTTTTGGAGTTACACTTGGAAATACTTAAAGATGAAGTGATTTTTTTTTTTTTTTTTTGGTCTGGCATTTGTTACAAAACGCTGGTGGAGGCAGAGCCTGGGGTACAGATGAGGTAGGACTGGCCATGGGTTGATGGTTCAGAGCCCTGGGTCTGGTATATGAAGATGCATTATACCAGTTTGTTTACTTAGCATATGTTTAAAACGCTCCATAAGAAAAAATGAAGACGATGAAATATAACATTCTGGTCCAAAGCGCATAAAACGTGAAGGTATTATGAAGGAATAATGATGCAAGTGAACATTTGTGCATCTACTACCAGGTCATTTTCAGCCATGCCCTCCTCCCCAGAACCCCTTCCCTCCCACTCTCTTGGTGGGTGTCACCCCCCTGCCCATGGAATCACCTGGGGAGACTTTACAAAATAACAGTGCTGAGACCCTCCAGACCAGTGAAAACCGAATCCCTGGGAGGGCCGGGGGGTGGGGAATGGGTGGGTGGAGCACAGGTGATTCTAAGATGTACCCCAGTTGAGAATTAATGAGTTTGTTGAACTTTTCATGTAAATCACGAGGTCTTTGTGCTTGAGTTTTTCAATGAACTTACATTTCTGTTGTGCCAAACAGGCCATTTCACGGACGGTTTCTCACGGAGCACTGAGGTGCCGGATAGTTTTGTAAACATAGGTTGCCTTGGGCAGTGGACATTGCACCCCATTTTTGAAAATCATGACAGGAGTTACCACTTACTGAGCACTTTCTACATGCCTGGCACTGTGTTAGATACTTTATATATTTATTGCATTTAATGTGGAGTCAGCATCACTATCCCCATTTACTGATGAACAAACTGAGGCTTAGGGAGACTGTGTGGTTTGCCCAAGGTCACCCGGTTTGGAAAGCCCAGAGTGTCTGACTCACTGCTCTTCACCATCCTGTCATGCTGCTCGTGATGGATCCTGAGGGAAGAATTTAGGGTCATTCCATAACCCACGAAGAACTGGGACTGAACACGGAATGACCTTTACTACTTAAGTTATGTGCCTTTGGGGCACCTGGGTGGCTCAGTCGGTTAGGGGTCTGACTCTTGGTTTCGGCTCAGGCCATGATCTCTGATCTCAGGGTCATGGGATCGAGCCCATTGTTGGGCTCCATGCTCAGTGGGGAGTCTTCTTGGGACTCTCTCTCTCCCTCTGCCTCCCCCCCACCCGCATGCTCTCTCTCTCTCAAATAAATAAGTCTTAAAAAAGAAGTTATGTGCCTTTGGGAAAAATCACTTTGAGCTGAGTTGTGTGTGTCAAGCGGGGACATTGCTGCTTTGTGTTCTCCAGCTGACAACCTCTTACTCATCTGTCAAAGGTGCATCAATTGTCACAGGGCAGGGAGGCAGGAAATGCCTCTGCATTTCAAGTGACCTCCTGGCTAAACCCGAGTGAGTCACGCCCTCCTCCAGCCTCACAGAGCACTTGTCCAGGCCTCTAAGAGTAGTTGGCAGGAGCCCTGCCCTCACCGTGCAAGGCACCCGCCTCGTAAGGACAGGCACTGTTTTGTAGTCATCTCGGTGTCTGAAGAACCCAGCCCAGGGGCAGTGCATGTCTGTGACTGGAATGACAGGATGCGGGTTCTGTTCAACCACCAAAGCTTTGGCCAGAGCGTATGATCTCATGATCTATATCCCGTGGGCTGAGCTGCATCAGACAGGCACAGGACAGTGGTTAGGAGCTGGGGCTCTTAATTCACACCGCCTGGGTTCAAATCCCAGCACTGCTACTTCTGAGCAGAAGGACCTGGGGCAGGTTAGTTTACTTCTCCAAGCCTCCTTTCCCTCCTCTGAAAATCGAGTAACAATAGTATTACCTCTCAGGGTTATTGTCCGGATGGGATAGGTTAGTATTTGAAAATTGCTTAGGAATGCCTGGGTGGCTCAGTCGTTAAGTGTCTGCCTTCGGCTCAGGTCATGATCCCAGGGTCCTGGGATCGAGCCCCGCATCGGGCTCCCTGCTCCGCGGGAGGCCTGCTTCTCCCTCTGCCACTCCCCCTGCTTGTGTTCCCTCTCTCGCTGTGTCTCTCTCTGTCAAATAAATAAAATCTTAAAAAAGAAAAGAAAATTGCTTAGACCATGCCTGGTAGTGCTGTGTGGAGCTGGAAGCGAAAGGAAAAATTGGTAATAGTGGCTCTGTCTTTATTGAAAACTTTTTTTTTTTTTTTTGGTCTATCATGGTTATTTTTACATTCATTTTGATTTTTTGGGAATATTGCACCAAAATATTAATTAATTTGATGACTGGGTTTTTTGGTGCCTTCTTAAATTTTGCACCCAAAGGCGAGTGCCTTATTGGCCTCACCCTCATCCTGGCTCTGGCCCTTAGGAAGCAACATGCAAGTTTTCATTGTCTGGAGGGGGCTCAGTGTTGTTATATTCAAAAAAATTATATCTATACACTCCTTGTGCAGCACCTACTATGTTGCTGTGGCATTGGGGATGGAACTGTGAATAGATATTCACAACCATGGTTCTTGCCCTCAGGGAGTTGATGGCTTGCTGATGATAATCACCACTAATTGAGCACTTACTGTATGCCAGGCTTGGTGCAAGTGATACTTTCATGAATCCTTACAGTGATTTCTTAGGAGGGAATCATTATATTCATTTTGCAGATGAAGGAACTGGACTTAGAGCAATTGATCAGCTTGTCTGAGGCCACAAAGTTAAGAGGGGGATACCCCCATCTTTCAGCCCACACCATCCAAGCTCTTTTTGCCAATGATCTTTGAGTGAGGTGGGAGCTTTGTTCCTACCTTCTGCAAGAACATCTTGGATGCCGAAGAAATCAGTTGGGTTTTTTTGGGAATCCCATTGCAGGGTTTCTCTAAATACTCATTTCACAGGAAGCTCCAAATCTAAAATTGAGTGAAAAGAAAAATGCAAAGTGGGGTATAAACATGTAAAAGGGCATATGGAAGTATGGAGGGATATAACTGAGTGCAGGGATCAACATAGGCAAAGAATTAAGCCTTTAATGTATGAGGGGAAATGGGTTAATGTCTTTATTTTTCAGAGAACTCAAATCAATAAGACAAGCCCCGAAAGTGGGTAGAAAGACAAGCAAAAGGGTGTGAACAGACAACTCGAAAAAGATGTAGGAGGGGCCATGGGAGGAGCCTCCCCCTTTCAGAGCCGGTTTGAGCAACCACCAGCCATTGACCCATTCCCTGCACGGAGAAGAACACGGTGTTGAAAAATCTCTGAGACAAGGCTTTGGTGTGGTCTAAAGGGACTGGAGAAGCAGCCCTGGAGTCTTCTGGCAAAGGGGGAGAGGGAGGAAGGGAGACAGACAGTAGGATGAAGGGAGGCCAGAAGGGGCAGAGGAAAAGGAGCAGGAAGGCCAGCAGGCAGCCTCCCGGGGAAAGGGCTTTTGAGGGTATCCGAAATGCAGAACAGCATTTCCCCACAGGGTTTCTGTTAGACAGCTGTCCTCCCACCCCCGGAGGGAGCCTGGTTTCTTCCATCAGCCTGGAAGAGACAGTTCAGGGACCTGGGCCTGGTGGCCGTGGCCACTCCCACCGCAAAGGCTTATGGTGATGTTTGAGATGAAGGTCTGAAGTTCAAGGGCTAGCACACAGGAGGTCAGCCTCCTTCTTTCTAACCAGGGGCTCCTCCCTTGGAGAGATAAGAAATTGCTCCTGAGAGGCAATAGCTACAATTTATAAAGGGCTTACTGTTTATCAAGTACTTTCATTTAACCCACAAAAATAGCTACTGTTATCATCATCTGTTCTGTAGGTGATGGAAGGAGGTTCAGGGAGCATCTAATAACATATACAAGGTCACATCGCCTGCAAATGTTTGTCCTGTGGGGACCTTGCTGCTGTCTAAGAGGGTGGCCCGTGGCCACTGAGCGTGGCAAATATGCCTAGTGTGAAGAAGGGAGTGAATTTTAAATTTTATTTAACTTCAATTTGCATTTAATTTAAGAACTGAAGCAGTGTATTTTTTTCTGTGGAAACGACTTGATTGTTTTAGTGGGATTCCATTTCACTTTAGCTGTTGAAAATTTAATGTCCAAATTGAAACTGTTGTAAAGTACCCATGGGCATTAGAAGACTTAGTATACATAACAAAAGAATGTAAAACATCTCATTAATAATTTTTTTAAAGTTTATTTATTTATTTATTTATTTGTTTGTTTGTTTATTTAAGTAATCTCTATACCCAATGTGGGGCCTGAACTCACAACCCCGAGATCAAGAGTCACATATTCTTTTGACTGAGCCATGCACGTGCCCCTCCCTTAATAATTTCTTAATATTGATTACATGTTGAAATGATAATATCTTGGATATAGTAAGCCAAGTAAAACATTATGAAAATTAATTTCACCTTTTAATAAAAATTGTTAAATGTGGCCACTAGAAAATTTAAAACAACGTCAGTGGTTTGCAGTATAATTCTAGTGGCCCAGCACTGAGCTAGAGTATGAACCCAGGAAGTCTGCATCTGGAGTTCAGGATTTTGACCATTACATGATATCATCTGCCCCTTGAGTGCAGAGGTGTGTCAGGTAGCATACCTATCTGGAGGGTGTAGGCTGGAGCGACCCTGAGAGTTCTCTAGAATTTCACACTCCTCTTCCTCCAGCATCAGCTATCTCCTTCAAGACCTAGTTCTACCCAGAGTGGCCTTTTGGATGTAATGACTTCCCAGCAACCTCAACTAACCAAGAGTTTCTATTGGACAGGAGAACAGAAGCTTCCTTCATTCTCATTCCTCTGTCCCTTCATTCAGCAAAGGCTATTGAATTTCCAATGTGTGCCAGGCCCTGTGAACAAAAAACAGAAAACAGTCCCTGTCCTCATGGAGTTAATATTCTACTGGGGAAGGCAAAAATAAAAAAGAGAAATATATAAAAGTATAGGAACTTAGTGATGGACGCCAGAAGAAACAAGGAAAGCAGGAGGTGGGTGGGAGGTGTGGGGGACTGTACTGGTTTCTTACAGCTGCTGTGACAAATGACTACTAAACAATCCATATTTATTATCTCACAGTTGTGGGGGTCTGAAGTCTAAAGTGGGTCTGCAGGGCTGCGTTCCTTCTGGTGGCTCCAAGGGAGAATCCATTTCCTTGCCTTGTCCAGCTTGTAAAGGCTCCTCGCATTCCTTGGTTGCTGGCTGCGCATCACTTCAACCTCTGCTTCCTTGTCATGTCTCCTTCTCTGTCCCTGGCTACTCTGCCTCCCTCTAAAAGTACCCTTGTAATGCGATTTGGTTCACCCAGACAATCTTCTCATCTCCAAATCCTTATTTAATCACATCTGCAACATTTGCAACCTCCCTTTTGCTATGAAAGGTAACATATTCACCGGTTCCAGGGATCAGGATGTGGACATCTTTGAAGGAGGGCATTATTCTGTCTACCACAGGGGCTGAAATTTGAGATAAGATGACCAGGGAGGGACTCATTGAGATGACATTTGAGTAAAGGCCTGAGGGAGTAAGGGAGTATACAGATACCTGGTGAAAGAGCCTTCTGGACAGAGGAAAAAGCATGTGCAAAGGTCCTGAGGTGGAAGTATGGCTGGTATATTCGAAGATGAGCAGAGAAGCCAGCATGTCTGGAGCAGAGAGATCTAGGGGCAGAATGGTAGGAAATGACATCAGAGAGGTAATATGGAGTGGGCATGGGAGGGGAGAGGTAGATCATGAAGGGCCTTGTAGATGATTTTAAGAAATGTATCTTATAGGGTCACCTGGGCGGCTCAGTTGGTTAAGCACCTAACTCTTGATTTTGGCTCAGGTCATGATCTCAGGGTCCTGGGATGGAGCCCCACGGGGGCTCTGTGCTTAGTTGGGAGTCTGCTTGAGATTCTCTCTCTCCCTCCTCTGCCCACCCCCACTGTGTGCATGCTCTCTCTCTCAAATAAATAAATAAATAAATCTTTAAAAAAAATGTATCTTATATTCTGAATGAGATGGGAAGACTTTAGAGGCTTCTTCTAAGTACATATTCAATAATTAACTGTGCAAAAAATCTAAAACCGAGTGAAAAGAAAAATGCAAAGTGGGGTATAAACATGTAAAAGGGCATATGGAAATATGGAGGGATATAACTGAGTGCAGGGATCAGCATAGGCAAAGAATTAAGCCTTTAATGTATGAGGGGAAACGGGTTAATGTCTATTTTACAGAGAACTCAAACAAATCAATAAGACAAGCCCTGAAAGTGGGTAGAAAGACAAGCAAAGGGGTGTGAACAGACAACTCGAAAAAGATGAAAAGCAATTAGCTGGGCACATGGGAAAATGATCAGCCTAACCAGTAATCAAAGAAATGCAAATTAGAACCACAAACGGGCTACATTTCCATCTTGTGAGGATTTTAAGGACGATAATGCCGGCTTTGGCCATCCTGGCGTGAGGTAGACTCGGGAATGCTGGCTGCAGGGAGTCTGACCCTTTTGGGCAACCCTTTGACGCTGGCTCTCAAGACCTTAAACATGGGCATTCTGGTTGGCAGAAGGAAACCAAGGCTTGTAATCTAGCCCAAGGACATAATTCTAAATCCGGAGACAACTTTGTTATGGCAGCCAAACAACAGAGACAACCAAACTGTAAACAATAGATTAAATAGGCCACGGGGGTCATTCCTTTGATTTTTTTTTTTTTAAGATTTTATTTATTTATTTGACAGAGAGAGAGGCAGGGAGAGAGGGAGCACAAGCAAGGGGAGCAGCAGAGGGAGAAGCAGGCCTCCTGCGGAGCAGGGAGCCCGATGCAGGGCTCGATCCCAGGACCCTGGGATCATGACCTGAGCTGAAGGCAGATGTTTAACGACTGAGCCACCCAGGCGCCACCTCCTTTGATATTTTTGTCAAGTAATATTAATTAAATGCTAGCCATGTGCCAAGCAATTTCTAGGTGCTAGGAATACAACCACGAAAAAAACACCCCAACTCCCTGGACCCCATGGGACTCATTCTAGTGAAGGAGAAAGAACATTAAAAAGCAAAGATGTGAACGTGTTACATGCCGAGGAAGAACAAAGCAGGGATATGTGGCAGGGAGTGATGGAGATTTGTAGGGTGAATAACTGTCCCAGTTTGCTGGGGATGGGCCCGGGGTCGGGGGGAGGTTCCCAGTACACGGGATTTTCAGTTTTATTATTTATTTATTTATTTATTTGTTTAATATTTATTAAGTAGGCTCCACGCCCGGCCTGGAGCCCAGTGCAGGGGCTGGAACTCACAACCCTGAGATCAAGACTTGAGCTGAGATCAAGAGTCAGACGCTCAACCAGCTGAGCCATCCAGGTGCCCCAGAATTTTCAGTTTTAAAACTGGGACGGTCCTCGGGCAACTAGGATAAGTTGGTCAACCGAAGAAGGGCAACCTTCTGATGGGCTGGTCAGGGCCTTTCTGAGGAGGTGGCATTTGACTCAGGACCAAATGAAGCAAGGGAGGGAACTATGGGCATGCTAGCAAAGTAGCTTTCTAGGCAGAGAGAACAGTATGTACAAAGGCCCTGAGGCAGGAGTGTTCTTGGGGATGTTTGAAGGACTAAAAGAAGGTCAGGGTGTCTGAAGCATAGCGCCAGGGAAGAGAGTGGTAGGAGATAGGTTGCAGAGGAGGAGGGAGGGGCTGGCTTCTGACCCTTGTAGGAAAGGGAAAGAACTTTGGATTTTATTTTAAGCCCAGTCAGGGAAATGAAATGGTATAATTTATGATTTTAGAAAGATCCCTTTGGCGGTTGTGTGAAGAAAGGAATGTTGGTGAGTGCGGGGTGGGGGGCAGGGTGGACTCAGGTAGACCTGATGGGAGGTGGTTATAATCAAGGGCAGTGGTCTTGAACTCAAGCATGCATCAGAATCACCTTCAGGGCTTGTTAAACACAACTCCTGGCCCTGCCCGTGGAGACAGCATTTCTCACAAGATGCTGAGGTTGCTGGCCCGGATCACTCCGAGTAGCTACCACTTTGAGCGGCAAAGAGCCAGGAGAGAGGTGATGGTCACTTGCACTAAGGTGGTATCAGTGCTGAAGTCAAGTCTTGTGTGAGATGTGTTTTTTATTTTTATTTTTTGAAAGATTTTATTTATTATTTGACAGAGAGCGAGAGAGCATGAGAGAGTGAGCACGAGCAGGGCAGGATGCCGCAGAGGGAGAGAGAGAAGCAGACTCCCCACTGAGCCGGGACCCTGATGCGGGGCTCCATCCCAGGACCCCAGGATCGTGACCTGAGCTGAAGGCCGACGCTTAATCGACTGAGCCAGCCAGGCGCTCCTGGGATGTGTTTTGGGAAGTGAAACTGTGAGTCCCATTTTGGTTCTCTTGTAACCTGATTCCACTAAGGAGAATGTCTTGGTTTGATACCAGTATGTCTCTCACGCTGTTCTGCCCCCTCCCTTTTATTTTAGGAAAGAGAGAGCAGGCCTCCCGGCACAGAGTTCTCAGTAGAGAACTCTACTTAAAATCTGATTTGGGGGGAGGTCTTTATTGTATTTTTTTATGGTTGCCCACAACTTATGACAAACGATATTGGTTTTCCTTTTACAAGAGTGTTACAAAGCTTCCATTTTCAATGAATGTACTCAGTTTTTTTAGAAGCGAGAGTTGCTTTTTTATAAATCTGTGAAGTAAGTAATAGTGTAGGTAAAACTCAGACATCGTGCAACTATAGTTGGTGGCCCTTGAGGGACTGAAGTTGGGGAAATGCTGTCCTAAGCCTTAGTTCCCTTGGGTTGTGCAAGCTCAGCACTCGATGTCATTGCGCCCTTCATAAACCCATGAGTTCCCCACCGTCTCTAGGCCACAATCTAGTAGCCCACTGTACCTCACCATCTCCCTTTTTCTGCTGTTAATGCCTTTATTTATTCAACCCACATTTATTGAGTACCTACTAGCTTCTCAGTCCAAGTCTCAACCTCAGTTTGCGACATCCCCTGGGGAAGCATTTTATGAGTGATTTTGGTTCCTGGAAAGAACTTTCCCAACAATTGGTTAAATAAAACTATAAAACGAATGTGTACATATGTCCCTGATAAAGTTTCTCTCTTACACTTGCGTATGTGCTTCTCTGGAGGGAGAGAAAGTAAGAGATGGGTTTGGCATGCTGGGGATTACACTCCCCCCTCTACTGACACCCAAAGAGGGTGAATGTCACCTGTCATGTGTGTCCTAGGGAAAACAAACTTTGAAAACAGGCATAGGTTATGGCGCATCATCAGAAGATTTTATTTTTTTTAGATTTTTTTAAAAAATTTATTTATTTGACAGAGAGAGACACAGCGAGAGAGGGAACACAAGCAGGAGGAGTGGGAGAGGGAGAAGCAGGCTTCCCGCCGAGCAGGGAGCCCGATGCGGGGTTCGATCCCAGGACCCTGGGATCATGACCTGAGCCAAAGGCAGATACTTAACGACTGAGCCACCCAGGCACCCCAATTTTATTTTTTTTTAAAAGATTTTATTTATTTATTTGAGAGAGAGAGAGAGTTTACGAGCTGGGGGAGGGACAGAGGGAGAGGGACAAGCAGATTCCCTGCCGAACAGGGAGCCCGATGCGGGGCTCCATCCCAGGACCCTGGGATCATGACCTGAGCCAAAGGCAGATGCTTAACCAACTGAGCCACCCAGGCGCCCCCATCAGAAGATTTTAAACCAAAGATTGTAAAATCGGATTTGGGTGTCAGAATGTTTTGGCAGTTGAGGGAATGGAGAGAAGACTCTGGGTAGAGGGTTAGGAGTTCTCTTTGGGCAGGTTGTGTAAACATTCTGGGCCTAAATGTCTCTTGGTTCAAGAAGGTAGATTATATTTTCTCTTGCAACATACAAGAATTCATAAAATAAAGTGACACCAAATCACAGGAATGTCGGTGGATGGATTCTCACCAAATGGAAAGCGTGTGTCTGAGAGCGGTCTGAGCTAGGACATAGACCCTGAGGCAGGTGTGGAGGACCTTGGGGGACACTCGAGGCTGAAGGCAGTCGCTCTCCCAGGCTGCTGATCTGGAGGAGCGAGGAGAGGACGTGTGACTGCTGGGGAAGATACAGTCTGGCCAGAGCAGTCAAAGAATCATGTTAAGGATGACCCCACAGTTAAGGCTGTAAGGACCCTCCCAGCAAACTGATGTAAAATCAAGCTGTGCTGGGTGGAGTGGCTGCAGGGATTTATTTAGTGATGATTAATAAGGTGAATTTCACCTTAGTTCGCAAGGGTGCAATTAAACATGCAAATGCTATAACAAAGTTAAAAGTTCTTACACATGTAACGATTCTATCTAAGGATCACATATGATGATGGTAGATGTGAAAATACTTCATGGGCTACGGAGCCCTTCGTTACAACTCCTGCTTGCTGGTGCATCTCTGTAGGGTAGCCTGGGTACCCCCCTCCAAACTCTCAGTCCAGTGCTCGCTCTTCTACTGCATGGCCTTGTTTCCCACCAGCCCCAGGCAAGGGGCTGACTGTCCTGCAGGGCAGTGCGAAAAGAACATCATAGACATATGTCTCTTTTCCAGTCATCTGTGCTTCCTTCCTGGGCCTTCCTTTCCTGGTCACCATGGCAACTGTTAGGCATCCAGGTATGAGTATCAGCCTGGCTCTGGGGTCTGAAACTCTCCCACTTGCCCCTAGCTCACTTCTGGGTCCAGATCATGATTTCTGGCTGCTCTGAACCAAGGAGTTTGAGAAAATAAGAGTCCATGGCAAAAAAGGGTCTGACGTCATGGTTCAGAACGCTGGTTTGTGTTGTTGGGGGGACCTGGTTCAAATCCTGGCTCTGTCACTTGCTAGTTGTGGGATCTTGGGAAAGCCCCTGTGTCAGTCTGGGTTTTCCAAGGGGCAGACATGGCTCTGGCAAGCAACGTGCAAGGACCTGATTAGGCGAAACACTTGGTCAAAGAAGTCCCAAGTCTGACTCTGAGCTAAGGGGAGAAGGTTGGGTGGCGCGCGTCTGGGCAGTGCAGCTTAAAAAAGGTTAAGGGGTCCCACGTCAGAGGAGTCCTGTGTTTTCTAGGACTGGGCCTGCCTTAGTTTCCCTGCTGCCCTCTATCCCTGATGGATTTCAGTTCCAGCAGGTGCACTGTCATGGTTCCTGTACCCCTAACCTCTCACAAGACTGGCTACCATTAAATGAGACAAAGCATGAGAAGCACCTCCTAGGAGATCCAGCATAGAGTGAGCACTCAACGCATTGTAGCTCTTATTATTACAAGTTTCCTTTTTCTTTTGTTACCAAGCGTCCCCTAGATCAGAGGCTGCTAATTCAGATTCCCTGTAAATGAGTAGGCCAGATCTAACACTGTAGGGAGTGGTGGGGCTGTGGTAAATTAAGGAGTACATGCCCCACTTAAAACATTTTGAAAAGTAACCTGATCCAGCCAAAGCAGACACATCTGTGGGCTGAATTTGGTCTCTGGCCAATTTAAATTTAAAACCTCTGCCTTATACGCACAACGTCGTCTGTAACAATTTCTGAGATTCTGCATTTGCAAAAGCTAGGAGGTCAATTTAATTAAAAGAAAACAAAAATAGTTGGGTTGTTTTTCTTTTTTTCTCCCCCTATTGCTGACTAATTTACAGTGTATTTGACCAAATGGAGAAATCCGACTGGTTGATTATGGTTTTCTTTTCTTTTCTCTCTCTTTTTTTAAAGGTTTTATTTATTTATTTGACAGAGAGAGAGGGAACACAAGGAGGGGGAGTTGGAGAGAGAGAAGCAGGCCTCCCACGGAGCAGGGAGCCTGATGTGGGGCTCAGTCCCAGGACCCTGGGATCATGACCCAAGCCAAAGGCAGATGCTTGATGACTGAGCCACCCAGGCGCCCCTGATTGTGGTCTTCTACAGAGCATCGGTGTTGGCTTGTCTGAGAGGTTTAGAACATGGATGTGGGATATGAATGGCATGATTTGGGGTCTTGGCTCTCCCAGTTTCTGGCTATGGGATCTTGGGCAATTTGTGCCATCTCTCTGGAGCTTAGTCTGTCTACCTGTAAAATGGGGATAATTATGATATTCCCCCATGGGGTTTCTATGAGGATTAGTACCTGGAAGCTTAGAATGGTGCCCGGACCAAGTAAGGCTGAAGAAGTGTTGATACTATTCTGGGGTTGGGTGAGGGAAAGAGAACGTGGCTTTTCTTCATCGTTTTATTTCACACAAGACTAAAACTTAATGGTCAGGATAACACCCAAATAGGAATGAGTTTCTCCTACCCTGGTGATGTGATCATATATAATAATGTCACTTACATAAGCTTCTCTACCTCCCTGGTAAAGCCACCCACACTCTGCTCCGCTGTATGCCATGAAAGAAATTTTCTCCCACAGGGGAAGAGACACCCAATTTCATACTAATTATCCCTGGAAAGCTGGGACCAATAGGGGGTGCTGGAAAAGGTGGATTTGTCGGTGAGCTGAGGGAGAAAGCCTTGAGAAGCAGTGGGTCAGGCCTGGAGACCTCAGAGGGGCTGGTGGGATCACAGAGTCAGAGGTGAACTGTGGCCTTCCCCAGATGAGGCGGGCTCAGCCTAGCCTCAGAGGAAAATCGTGCGTGAGCCAGCAGCCCTTGGCAGATAAACGCTGATCTGCCAGTTCCTTTCTTGGTGCTTTCAAATCTGAAACATGTTCTGCATGTGACTCAGGCTCATTGTGGCAAAATGTAGAAAATAGAGGGGAGCAAAATAGAAGTGTTAAAGTCAGAGCTTGTTCAGCCCTAAGTGTGGGAAATCAATCTCAAACTGGTGCAGGTGATTCAAGAGAACGTATTGGTCCCTAGGACAGGGATGTTCCAGGGACGAACCAGGCAGGGCTCTAACCAGGGCTCAAAGACCTCAGAAAGGATGCTGTCTTGCAGAAGAGGACTAAAAGTAAGCATGATTAACCCCAGACTAATTCCTAGCGTTTGAACCACCCTACTAGAAAGGAGAAGTCTCAGGGATGGATGCATGGGTATCACATATCACATGTGCCAATCCCTGGGGCTACAAATAAATGGTCAGATTGGACGGGTTCATGAGCCAATGGCCTGAGGAGGTGGAACCAAGGCAAGTCTCCCTTGAAATACAGGAATAGGTTTCCCACAGGAAGGAGGGTTTCTGTTCCAGAAGGAAGAGGAGAAGGGGATGAGTTGATGAAAACAATGGGAGTTATTGTAAGAAGCAAGTACACATTTCTTTCTTTTTTATTTTCTTAAGGTTTTATTTATTTATTTGAGAAAGAGAGGGAGAGTGCACGCATGAGTGGGGGGGAGGGGCAGAGGGAGAGAGAGAAGCAATCTCCCCACTGAGCAGGGAGCCCAACGTGGGGCTCGATCCCAGGATCCCGAGATCATGACTGGAGCCGAAGGCAGACGCTTAACCGACTGAGCTACCCAGGTGCCCCAGCAACTACAAATTTCTAATACTCCCACCAGAAATAAGGGCTGCTAACTTCTTTATGTAGATCCTTCCAGAGTTCCCTACTTACTTTCTTATGTGTCTATACTCAAAAGTATATATTAGACATCTAGAACATTGGAATATCCTATGCAAACTTTTATAAACTGATTTTGACTGCCTCCTTCAAAAATACCAGTTACGTATCTCGAAATCCAAAGGGTTTATTTCTTTTGTCAGAAAATTAAAGAATATAGACAAGCAAAAATGAAGTATAATTTATGACTGGTTGCAGCTGACAGTAGGACTTTCAAGAAGGCAAGTTAAAGGCAAGGTTGAAATACAGGAACTTGTTACGTCTCATGACAGCCTATAGTCCTTCTTTGTAGTGCTTTCCACGTTTATAATTATTTATTAATTACTTGTAGTGGCTTATGTAAAATCATTTCATTATGAAATATTTCAGGTACACACATACAAAACTATAGACTGATATAGTGAACAACCATTTACACATCACTCAGCTTGAGAATCATAACCTAACAGGGGCGCCTGGGTGGCTCAGTGGGTTAAGCCTCCGACTCTTGATTTTGGCTCAGATCATGCTCTCAGGGTCGTGAGACCGAGCTCCGTACAGGGCTCCACACTGACACGGAGCCTGCTTGGGATTCTCTCTCTCCCTGTCCATCTGCCTCACCCCCACCCCCTGCAAGCGTGCTCTCTCTCAAAAAACAAAAAGAAATGTAGCATAACAAATACAATCTCAGCCTGCTGGACCCATCTCAGTCTTGTGTCCCTTCACCTCTCTCTCTCTTCCCAGTGATGAACTTTATCCTCCAGTTGTGTTTTTTATTCCATGCACGTTTAACAAAACATTTTTTTTTAAGTTTATATATTTGTTTTTAGTAACCTCTATACCCAAGGTGGGGCTCAAACTCATGACTTGAGATCATGAGTCACATGTTCCACTGACTGAGCCAGCCAGGCACCCCTCCATGCAGATTTTTATGCTTTGATTGTGTATATATATTCTGTAACCAACATATAGTATTCTGTTGCATAATTTAAAACTTTAATTTTTTTATTTGCTTTTTATTTTATTTTTTATTTTTATTTTTTTATTATGTTAGTCACCATATAGTACTTCATTAGTTTTTAATATAGTGTTCCACAATTGATTGTTTACATATAACACCCAGTGCTCCATGCAATATGTGCCCTCCTTAATACCCATCACCAGACTAACCCATCCCTCCACCCCTCAGTTTGTTTCCTGGCGTCCATAGTCTCTCATGGTTCAG
Organism: Leptonychotes weddellii; assembly: GCF_054177405.1. NCBI lineage: Eukaryota > Metazoa > Chordata > Mammalia > Carnivora > Phocidae > Leptonychotes > Leptonychotes weddellii. Next base: position 22,793,201 of record NC_138373.1, read on the forward strand.
TCTCCCCCTCTGATTTCCCCCCCTTTCATTTTTCCCTTTCTTCTCCTAATGTCCTCCATGTTATTCCTTATGTCCCACATGTAAGTGAAACCGTATGATAATTGTCTTTCTCTGCTTGACTTATTTCACTTAGCATAATCCCCTCCAGTTCCATCCATGTCGATGCAAATCATGGGTATTCATCCTTTCTGATGGCTGAGTAATATTCCATTGTATATATGGATCACATCTTCTTTATCCATTCATCTGTTCTCTTATACCATACAGAAAGATAAGCTCCAAATAGATGAAAGACCTCAATGTGAGACAGGAATCCATCAAAATCCTAGAGAAGAACATAGGCATTAACCTCTTCGACATTGGCCACAGCAACTTCTTTCAAGACACGTCTCCAAAGGCAAGGGAAACAAAAGTGAAAGTGAACTTTTGGGACTTCATCAAGATAAAAAGTTTCTGCACAGCAAAGCAAACAGTCAACAAAACAAAGAGGCAACCCACGGAATGGGAGAAGATATTTGCAAATGACACTACAGATAAAGGGCTGGTATCCAAGATCTATAAAGAACTTCTCAAACTCAACACCCAAAAAAACAAATAATCAAGTCAAAAAATGGGCAGAAGACATGAACAGACACTTCTCCAAAGAAGACATACAAATGGCTAACAGACACATGA
>NC_138373.1:22794375-22825872 GCF_054177405.1 Leptonychotes weddellii
GCTTGCTGTACTGACTGAGCCAGCCAGGCGCCCCTCTGTCCTGAGCATTTCTCCTTGTGAAAACTGATGGAGCTTCTCCAGGTGCACGGTATATACCCAGGAATGGAACTGAGGGGCTGTAAAATCTACACATCTCCAACTTGACTAGATCTCACTAAACTGCTCTGCTGAGCAGTTGTACCAATCTTCGCTCTTACCAGCCTTCCGTGAGACTTCCTGTTTCTCTAGCACTTGCTTTTGTTAGATTCTCACTCTTTGCCAGTGTGATGTGTATGAATTGCAGGTTCAGTCCTGGAGAGCTGGAATCATATTGTCTTGTTTGCCGTGGTTTTCCTGGCACTCAGCACAGCTCCCGGCACGTGGTAGGTGCTCAGTATTTGGGGTTGACTGAGCAACAGAGTTTTCTGGTTCCCCCCATTTGCTGGAGAGGATGCCTGTTCTCCAGGGAGCCTGCTTCCTCCTACCCCTCTCACTTGAAGATCAGAGACCTCTCATGCACGAAACGGAGAGGACAGTCTGGCTACCCTGTTTGCCTTTCATTTGAGCACTGATTCTCAAAACCCTATGCAGGTGCATCAGAATCACCTGGAGGGCTTGTGGAAACACAGATGGTGGGGTACCACCCCCCCAAAACTTCCTATGCGGGAGGTCCAGGGTGGTCCAAGAATTCACATTTCTAACGAGTGCCTAGGTGGTGTTTATGCTGCCGGTTTGGGAAGCACACCTTGAGAACCATTATATTGGAGAGACATCCAATCCAGACATTTTGGATATGTTCTGTGTGGAATGTCCTTAAAGAGACCAAACACAAAACTTCAAATGTCATTCCAAAAGTGGATAGCAGAGGAATAAAACTCACATCTAGCTCCAGTTGGCTGGGATAGGGAAAGGAGGAGCCTGAATTCTGGGTCCATAGGATGTTCAAGACAGATGGCAGCCCTTACAAAGACTGATGTAATTCAGTAAGAATGTAGAGGGCAACCCCTGGCACGTTTTCCTATCTTCCACAAGATTTCAAGCCAGGATCTTTTTTTTCTACCGATACTCCTGAGATCATCCTGATCTTCTCTTCTTTCCCCTCCTCCTCCTCGGTCTTCTTCAGCTTCGTCAAACATTCATTTTTTTAAAAAAGATTTTATTTATTTATTTGACAGAGAGAGACACAGTGAGAGAGGGAACACAAGCAGGGGGAATGGGAGAGGGAGAAGCAGGCTTCCCGCAGAGCAGGGAGCCCAGTGTGGGGCTCGATCCCAGGACCCTGGGATCATGACCCGAGCCGAAGGCAGACACTTAACGACTGAGCCGTCCAGGAGCCCAACGTCAAACATTCATTTAATTCAAGTGTAGACTTGATCGTCATGATACCACAATAAAGATAGCTGCCCTTTATGGGGGGCTTGGTTATAAGTGCTTTATAATCTCATCTCATCAGCACCATTGCATCTAATCCTTAGGTCTCTCCAACTCCAATGTCGTGTTCTTTATTATTCCTGTACACTGTATTTCTGTGAGCATTGGTCCCTTCATTCATTCCTTCATTCCTTCATTCGTACCTTCACCAAATATTTACTGAGCACCTGCTATTCGAGAGGCACTCTGCTGCCGATATGGGCAAACAAGACAGACAAAATCCTTATTAAGAGTGCTTACAATCTCTTATTATTCCAGTCTGTAAAAAGAGGTGATACTGTTCCTCCCTCAGAGTTTCTGTAGGGATTAGGGAAATGTGTGTCTGGCACATAGTAAGTGCTCAATTAATGTTGGCTCCTGACCTTCTTTACCCCCAAGAGCTGGTAGTTTTCTATTCACATATGTGGGGGAGAACGGCTGGAACCAATTCTAAGAGACTGACTATGTTCTTCTAAAAGGACGCATTTCACATTTCACTGTTGTTTCTTTTTTTTTTTTTTAAAGATTTTATTTATTTAGAGAGAGGGTGAGTGGGAGGAGGGGCAGAGGGAGTGGGAGGAAGAGAATTTCAAGCAGACTCTGTGCTGAGCTGGGAACCCAATCCCCCTGAGATCATAACCTGAGCCAAAAAACAGTCAGACAACCGACGGAGCCGCCTGCACTGTTTTTAAAATTCATGCAGCCTACACCCTATTAACTGAGCAAATGCTTATTTTCCTGGTCTCTGTGGGCAAGACTCAGGCTTTTGCTCCTGTCTGCCTCCTTGTTCCCCTCATCTTCCTCCCATTCCAGCCAGGATCTCAGACTATACATGAGTTTCGACAGACCAATGCTTTGGGAAAACTTTGTGCAATTTTGAGAGACGAAAAATGGAGGAATATGGGCTCCAGGCAACTGGTGTGATGGAGAATAGAGGAAAAAGATAAGAGAAATGTGAAGTTTGGGAGGATGTTTGCACGGGCAACGAGAGAAAAATAAGTAACAAATGTCTCCATAGAGCTATTTTCCTTCAAGCCTCTGGAGCCTTTGAAGAACTGGGATAGGAGAAATCTACATTTTAGGAATCCAGGCTGCTGTTTATGTAATTTCCACCTTCGGGGGCTTCAGCTCCGTCTTCGCTGAGTGCTAGTCATTTCTTTGTCAGGCTCAGTTTTAGTGATTCTCATCCCCTCCCCCCACCCAGGACGAGGGTTTAACTGTACAACATAATCGATGCACTGAAGCCCAAACTGGAGGTCTTTCTCTCACGACAGATGAGATAGTTCAGAAGGGAAATGTCACATGAAAATTGTACATTTCTTTCCACAGGCCTGGCAGAAAGCTACACCTGGATTCTTGCAGCTGAACCCATGTAACTGGCATCTGGACTTTTCTACCCAGTTACCCCCATGTGGTGAGTGAAACACTCGGGGGTCATTCCTCCTCAACCTTGTGACCTTGGGCAAGGGCCCTGATCTATCAGATCCTCAGTTTTTTTTCATCTGCGGAAGGATAACCACGACAAAATACATACCTTGAGGTGGTTTCAGTGGGGATGGTTAAATGAGATACAGTTTAGAAATTCTCATCATAGTATCTGGAGCATGTTTACATTCTATAAATAAGAGCAAAAACTTCTTACTGTCCAAACTTGTCTCGTGGAAAGGTCTGAAGCTTATACAGCAGTGTGGGGAAAGTGGAATTCTATGGACCCGGCTCCATCTGTTTGTCCTGCCACCTCCGGGACTTTGGGAAAGTCATTTCCCTCTCCGAGACTCTGTTTTGTCCCAGTTTGGCTGGGTGGAGAAACTAGGGGGAAGGTTGGGGGCTTTTAAGGCCCAAGGAAACAGTAAAGAATAACCTATGTGTAATGTGCTATATGTATAATATATTATGTAATATGTATATTTTATATGCACTGTATAATACGTAAATATATAAGAAACTCTCAACTACACGATATTATGTGTCGCATGTTATATAGAATATACACACTGTTTAGTAGATATAATATATACTACATGGTATATAGCATCTAGTAAATTATATGTGTATACATTGCATAATGTATATAATGTACACTATGGATATAAGCACCAACATGTATGATACATGCTCTATCATGTATACCACATAACATGAATAACCCATACATACCATATATTGTTTATATTTTGTGATATATACTACATGTAATGTAGTATATAATATATGTGATATATATACACCATCTAACATACTATAATAAGATACTATATGGTATATTCAGCATAATGTATTATTAGTATAATATATAATATACTATATATTATATGGGTTTATATAATACAGATGCCACACTATTACAATATTATATACTATATAATATATATGCTTTATATAATACGGTGTACTATGTAATATATACTGTATTTAAGCAACGTTAATCTATATAGTATACCATATTCATGATATATGCTATTTACTATGCAATACACCATGTATAATATGGCAAAAGTGAAAGTTTCTTGTGAACTGAAAAGCCTTAATTAGTAGGAGATGCTATTAGTCCCACAGAGATGTAAATGACTGCTATAGTTTATTTTATTTTTATTTATTTATATTTTTTCAATGACCGACATGGTTTGAAGTGTGACCGAGACTCGCTCATAATAGTTTACATTTTACCCCTTGTTCCCCACTCCCTCTACCCCAGATATTTCTCTTGTGTCTTTACTGCTCAAGGAATGGCACCAGCCTCCTCCCGGGTACTTGTCAAAGAGCCGGGGGTCACATTGCCCCTCTTTTTTCCTCCCACTCCCACACCCTGCTGTCTAGTCCTTTGGCTGCCCTGTTGGTTCTGTCTGTTCTACCTCCAAAGCTGGGCCCAGATCTGCCCCACTGTTGCCCAGGCCCAGCCACATCATCACCTGCCGAGACAACTACAGGAGCCCCTTAGCTGTTTTCCCTCCTCCCTCCCTTGCCTCTTTATGAGCCACCCTTCACGCAGTAGCCTCCATCTCTTAAGGGAGTAAATCTGATCACGTTACTTCTCAGTTGAAATGTGATGGGCTTTTCCATCACGTTTAGGATAAAACCCGAACCCCTTGCTTTGGCCTGGGAGGCCCTTTTGGCCCTGGCTCCTGACATCTGATTTTGTCTGGTATTACTGCCCTGACCCACTTGGCTCAGTCCACTCCCACATGTTGGTGACGGTTCAACTCTCGGGTATGTTGTACCTGATGCACCACAGGGCTTTTGCCCCTGCTGTTCCCATGACCTGGGATGCCCTTCTCCCAGATATCCACATGGCCCACTCCCTCACTTCACTCAGGACTCTACTCAAATGTCACTTTATCAGGGAGGACTTTCCTGACCACCCTGTAGTGTATCATGTCTGTCCCCTCACTGTGTACTGTCTGTCTATATATATATATAGAGAGAGAGAGAGAGCGCAGCTACATCCACATAGCAGATACACATCAGAAACTCTCAACTATACTGTATTATATGTAGCACATTATGTAGAATATGCACACTATTTAGTATATGCAATATGTACTACATAATGTATAACATCTAGGATATATGGTATGTATACTTTCTAGCATGTGTGTGTATATCTAGTGTATATATCCAGTACATTCTGCATCCTCCACATGAGAGAAGAGCTCCATAACACTGCTGTGTGAGTTTTAAGTCTTTCCATAAAAAAAGGGTTTAGATAGTGAGAAATCCCATAGCTGCGGTTTATGGAGGATTACCACGTGCCAGGCACATGCCGAGGTTTCTTTCTTTCTTTTTAATTCTATCTCATGTAACGCTCACCATCATAGCAATGACTTGAAGTGTGTGTTACTTCAGGAGGGGAAGTCAGCTCAGAACCAATGTTGTTGCTGTCAGCAATAATAGGAGTAAGGGTCCTTAAATGAGTGAGTGGATGTACAACAGGTGGCCTGTTCTGAAAGCTATTTCACATTGTATGTGAACACAAAGCACTTGGTTTCAGGAGTGGCTTGAGTGGTGGACAGTAAGACAGTCTGGTCTTACTGTCTCATTCCCGCAAGAGTCCTTATCCCAGGTCAACGTGGCGGCCCCAGGATTTGTTAGGGAAGGCAACCTTTCCTCACCCCCACTGCCCACAGATCCACAGCCCGAGGCATCTGAGAAATGGCTCTCCTAGTCCTCGGGAACAAGCATCCCTGGCGTCCGGGGGCTGTACCTTTCACTGCGTCGGTGATAAACCTTGAGCCGAATCCAAGTTACTGGCCTTGTGTTCTGTCATCTGGGAGACCTCCTGACTTCGTGTGGTGCACTCACAGCCACGTGCCCTTTTATTTATGACTTTTATGGAGTCTTCTGTGCGGTCATAAATTGACCAACCCTCTAGCCGGTTCGAACCCTCATCAGAAGCTGTCATCAAAGTGAATCACATTCTCAGTGGCTGTTCCTTCCCCAAAGGTTCATTGCAGAGGCTGGGATGTTTCCTGCAACTTGCTTAGAGTATCTGTCAGCTCCTGGCAGCCCAGACCCGCTAAGCCCAGATGATTTTTTTTTCCATTGGGAAAAAAAAAGTGAAGTAAAAAGAGAAGAGGAGATGCGTGTATTTGGTAAGGGGGGACTTCGGTGGCAGTATAGCATTCTGGAACAGGTTCAACTTCTGGAGCTGTGAAGTAGGTGAAGTTGACATACTTTCATTTCTGGCCCAGAAATATTCTGAATAATTCTCATACCAGGGATTTGGGACAAGGCAGAGATCGAACTTTTCCCAGGGGTATCTGAGAACCAGCAACTTAAGCAGAAATGGAGATTGGACTTGGACTTGGTATGGACTTGAGTGGAAGTGATTTCCCTAAAAGCAGAAGGTACTAGAGAGTTCATAACAGCTGCACAGACATCTGTCAGGCCCTGTGTTGAGAGCACAACACGCAGTATCTCCCTCATCTCTCAACACTCCTCTGTTGAGTCCCCATTGTACAGAAAGGGAGGCTCACAGAGCTTATATGGCTATACAGCTTCTTCCAGGTCACATGGATACTAAGTGGTAGGGCCAGCACTTGAACCCAGATCATATGGTGATTTTATCAAAATTCATCCATTTTAATGTACAGTCCACTGGTTTTTAGTAAACTTTAAAATATGTGCAACCGTCACTTCGATCCAGTTTTAGAAATTTCCATTTGCCCTCCAAAAGATCCCTCGTGTTCATTTGAATTCAATCTGCATTCCCATCTGTAGCTCCAGGCAACCCACTAATCTATACGTCTCTGTGAATTTGCTTTTCTCTGGACATTTTATATAGATGGAATCCTATAATATGTGGTCTTTTCATCTGGCTTCTTTAATTTATCCAGAGGTACATCTGTGTTGTTGCAAGTGACAGTAGTTCATTCATTTTCAGACTGTTCTACTGTATGGGTGTACCACATTTCATGTATCCATTGACCAGTTGATAGACCCTTGGATTATTCCCATTTCCTAGCTGTTATGAATAATTCTGCTATGACCATTCATGTGCACAGCTTTGTGTAGATGTACGCCTTCATTCTTTTAGGTAGATTCCTAGGAGTAGAATTGCTGGATTTAATGGCAAGTTTGTGTTTAACTTTACAGAAAACTACCAAAGTGTTTTTAAAGTCACTGTTCCATTTTACATTGAACTCAGGTCCTGTGACACTAAAGTTCATATTCTTTTTTTTTTTTTTTAAGATTTTATTTATTTATTTGACAGAGAGAGACACAGCGAGAGAGGGAACACAAGCAGGGGGAGTGGGAGAGGGAGAAGCAGGGTCCCCGCTGAGCAGGGAGCCCGATGCAGGACTCGATCCCAGGACTCTGGGATCATGACCTGAGCCGAAGGCAGACGCTTAACGACTGAGCCACCGAGGCGCCCTAAATTTCATATTCTTAATCACTGTGTTATATATATGTCTCACGTTGCTCCATGCCCTAATTATCGATTAATGTCGAGTCATCCTTATATACATGTCTCGCATTACTCCATGCTGTTAATAATTTATTAATTTCAACAATCATTGCATGATGTCTGTTCTGTGCTGGTCCTGATCCTGGAAGGTAGGAATAGAGAGGTCAAAGATAAGATTTTTTTCTGCCTTCTGTGATAGATTGGATTATTAATCACAACTCCTCTGCCATATGACCTTGCAGTGCACTAGATGAGCAGAATGGATTTCCCCTCCAAGGACTCGGGCTGTTGGAAAAGGCAGTCTCCTGCGTGCGGTCATTTGACCCCAGCTTGGCCTTATAAGAATGGGTCTGAGCCTGGAATATTTCTTTCCTGGGAGATTCAATACTCTGTCTGTGCTGGGCTTATGGCCTTGTGAGGGAATATCTTTCTCTGTTCCCAGCTTAATGTGTACTCCTTTGTTCTCCTTGAAGCACATGAGCCAATGACTCTCATGCACACCCCCAGCTTTCTGTATTTCAGAACCCAGTGGGAAGGGTCGGGTTCCTTCAGCAGCATGAAATGGCTGTGGGATGGAGCCACTGGCCATGGGGTACTGATGCATCGCACAGGGCTGGCTCTTGTGTACTCTCTCTCTCTTCTTGCTGTATGTAAGTGCTGGACCATACTGAGCCTTGTGTCCATGCGGTCTGTTTTCAGCAAATCATGCGCTGGTCTCTCCCTTGGGTGCACTTATCTGCCTTTGAACTTTGGCTGCGCTCATGTTATCTTCTATCCTGTAGCACAGTCTGACTACCCAGTGAAATGGTGAAATACTGGGCTTGGCTATGTGACTTGTGGGTGGCCAAGGGAGCATTAGTGGGTATGATGCAAACAGGCACCTCAAATGTGCTTGTGTGTTTTTGCTCACCTTCTTGAACTCTTACAGCCCACCATAGAAAAGCATACCCTACTTAGCTGCTGCTCCTTCGGCCTGAGGCTGGGAACAAACATGTGGAGCAGCCCTGATCTAACTCACACTTTAAAGCTAAGTGCAGATCACCTGTCTCTCCTTTTACTTGAGAAAGAAAAAAGTGAGTGGGTCATGTTGATTCCAGTGCTGGCCATGGGTGGCGCTGTCAACTTGGGACAGCTTGGTTGCTGTGCTGGTTGTAAATACCTGCCCTTCCATAATCTGTACATAATCTGTACTTCTGGGGCCAGGAGTTTGCACACTGTATTTTCTGTGCTCCTCTGACAGCTGGCTTCCTGTTGGGGGAGCACTGGCTGGAAATCAGAAGGTGGGAAAAGGAGGGGAATTTCTGTAGCTGTAATGGCAGCAGACGTGGGGTGATTCCAGACTCCATCATCCCAGGCAGAGGCAGCACCCTTTGTGCAGTACTAGCCCCAGAGGAGGTGGCCCCTCCTTGGAAACTCAAGAGACTGTAGCAGTATCTCCAACAGTACTACTGGGTGCAGGCTCATGGATCCAACCCAGAAGCATTTGCAGCTTCTGATCTCTGGTTATCACCCTTCTGCTTTCCACTTTTCAGACCCCCCCTTTTTATTTTATTTTATTTTATTTTAATTTTAGGTAGTTAACATACAGTGCAGTATTGGTTTCTGGAGTAGAACTCAGTAATTCATCACTTACATACAACACTCAGTGCTTATCACAACAAGTGCCCTGCTTAATGCCCATCCCCCATCCAGCCCATCCCCCACCAACCTCCCTCCATCGACCCTCAGTTTGTTCTCTATCATGAAGAGTCTCTTATGGCTTGTTTCCCTCTCTCCTTTTTTTCTTCCCCCTCTTCCCATATGTTCATCTGTTTTCTTTCTTAAATTCCACTTATTTCACTTAGCATGATACACTCTAGCTCCATGCACATTGTTGCAAATGGTAAGATTTCATTTTGTTGATGACTGAGTAATATTCCATTGTATATACATACCACATCTTCTTTATCCATTCATCAGCTGATGGACATTTGGGCTCTCCCTATAGTTTGGCTATTGTTGATAATGCTGCTATAAACATCAGGGTACATGCATCCCTTCGAATCTGTATTTTTGTACTCTTTGGGTACCTAGTAGCACAATTCCTGGATTGTAGGGTAGTTCTGTTTTTTACTTTTTGAGAAACCTCCACATTTTTGTCCAGAGGCTGTACCAGTTTGCACTCCCACCAACAGTGCATGAGGGTTCTTTTTTCTCCACATCCTCACTAGCATCTGTTTTTTCCTGGTTTGTTAGTTTTAGCCATTCTGACAGGTGTGAGGTGATAGCTCATCACGGTTTTGATTTGTATTTCCCTGATGATGAGTGATGTTGAGCATCTTTTCATGTGTCTGTTAGCCATCTGGATCAGAGCCCCCTTAATAATTGTTCTTTCATCCTCCCCCAAATCCTTATAATTGATTCCTTTGGAACACCTAGAGTGGTTTCTGCTTTGCTGATATTATTTTTTTAAAAAAGATTTTATTAATTTGTTTGTCAGGGAGAGAGAGAGAGACAGAGAGAGCACAAGCAGGGGGAGCGGCAGGCAGAGGGCGAGGGAGAGGCAGACTCCCCGCTAAGCAGGGAACCTGATGACGGACTCGATCCTAGGACCCCGGGATCATGACCTGAGCCGAAGGCAGACGCTTAACCAACTGAGCCACCCAGGCATCCCGGCTTTGCTGATATTATTGCTTTCTGAAGCACGAGCATAGGAAACCACTGATCTTGGGGGGTGGGAGGAGGGGAATGATGAGAAATTATCCACTTTTGTGTATGAGAAAAACACTGGCCAACCTTAATTCTAGAGGTTCAGGAGGGCTTCCAAATTATATCTATACCTATATCATCCATATCATCTATATCTATATAATTATCTATCTATATACATATAGATAGATAACTTTTTTTTTAAAGTAGGCTCAATGCCCATCATGGAGCCCAATGCAGGGCTTGAACTCACAACCCTGAGATCAAGACCTGAGCTGAGATCAAGAGCTAGACATTTAACTGACAGAGCCACCCAGGCACCCCTTCAAAATTATATTTGTGAATTCTTTTTCTTCTTATTTTTTTTGTATCATGATGCATTGAACATAGATAGTCAATGATTGGATGCCAGCTAATCAATGCTGTGACTTCTCTTGGGACTTTTTTTTTTTTTAAGATTTTATTTATTTATTTATTTGACAGAGAGAGAGAGAGCACAAGTAGGCAGAGTGGCAGGCAGAGGGAGAGGGAGAAGCAGGCTCCCCACTGAGCAGGGAGCCCGATGTGGGGCTCGATCCCAGGACCTTGGGATCATGACCTGAGCTGAAGGCAGTCACTTAACTGACTGAGCCACCCAGGCGCCCCTCTCTTGGGACTTCTGATTTCTTGTTTGTCCTGAAGATCAGCTGAACTGAACCAGTGATACACTGAGTTAGTTTAATTGGACATCATTCCTGGAACTCTGATTCTTTCTCTCCTACCTTGGCCTCCCACATGAAGTTAGTGACTCCAGGAGGCAGGCCAACTAAGCGCTAAGCGACACAGCTCACAAAATGGTGATCTTCCTACTCTTAGCTCTCCAGCCTGCCTCAGCTTACCTCTTTCTCAGGATCCACGTGGCCCCTTTTACCAAAGCCCATCAAGATCCAGTTTTATAGACGACCTCAGGAGGAGTGATTAGGACTGGAGAAACAGGCCCCCAGGCACAGTTGCTAAAATGTCTCCTGAGGTCTGCAACAGACTCCAAGGTCTCTGTTGATTACTTTAAGCAAAGCTCTTCAGTTTCTCTGCGGGGAACTTCTCTCTAAGTGACTACAATCAGGTTAGGCAGGTGGCCGAAGAAACAAGGCTGAACAATGGGCTTTCCGTTCAAGTTAGTTCATAGCAGCAAGAAGCCCTAAATCTGGGTGTTTTTTTTTTTTTTTTTTTTTTTTTTTAGCCTCATTTGGAGATGAAGGAAAGAGTTTGGTCACCCTGCTGTGGGAAAAATAGGCCATTATTGTCAAAAGAAGGCACCTGTCCTAGATGTGAGGGATGCATGGTGTCCTGGATGGTTTCTAGGTGTCAATGGGCTGGTCTGTTGACATCAGCTCACCCTCGTGTACCTAAGAAGGATATGAATGTGAAGGCGAATTCTTTGTGGAGCCAGACACCTGGGATGTGATATCGGAAGCTGCCAGCATCGTGTTAGCTTATCTCCTTTTCCCAACTCCCCACTGGAGAAATCCTGTTTCCTTTCAAGCGTACATCACACTGATTTCATTTCAGCCACACAACCAGCCTGATCCTTATTACATGGGCTCAAAAGCCGCTGAAGAAGGACTTCTTCCTGGAGCCAGGTGCTCAGCATTCAAGTGCCAGCTGGACCTCACCAGAGTCACGTGCCTTTGGGAAAGTCACCCAACCTCTGAGAACCTCAGTTTCTCCACCTGTAAAATGGGGCCGTCACTAGAACCTGTACTGCTTACCTCACAAGACTGTGGTGACCACCCTCATGGATGACGTAATATAAGTGCGGGGCAAAATGTCGTTCTCACCATCAGAAATTGTGGCAGCACACGAGAACAGGTTATATTTTATCTGCCACTGTTCAATGTTATCGATGAACCATTTGGTTGACCCTTGGATGTCAGTTGGCTTGGTTATGCCTTGACCGAAGTCTCATGCCTTCAGATGAGGAAGGTCTTCCGTGTTCCAAGCTACTGCTTCTCAAACTTTTCCATACACACGAATCACCAGGGATATTGTTAAAATGCAGTTTCTGATTCCGTAGGCCTGAGATGGGGCTGGAAAGTCTGCATTTCTCACAGACTCCCAGGTCCCACCCTTGCTGGTGGGGTGAAGATCCCATTCTGAGTAGCAAGAATCTGAGAAATATCTTCCCTTGGCGCTCTCTTGATGTCATGCTACACTTGTATTTACTTGCTTCAAGCTCAAATCCACCTTCTACAGTCTTGAATAACCTATTCAGCTCAACAGAAATCATACAGAAATTACTGTAAGTACCCCAGCTGTAGGAAGAAAAACAATAATGTTTGCGTAAGGACCAAAACTTGGCAGTTGACTGTGAAGGGTTTGTAGCCCACCATTGGCTGTAAGCTTTGCCCAACACAAAGGGAACCTGTCACACTGGTCAGGGCAGAGATGACCATTTCCCTTGTTCCTTTATCAGCAAAAACTTGAGTGCCTGCTCATTTTTGGCTTCCTGGATAGTGCTGACCCCCAATAAATGTTCCATGAGCTGAAAGTGCTTTAAGTGAGTAGGACATTGAGCAATCTCCCCCTCCCCCTGTTGGAAGCCTGTCTATTGCTCCAAACTTTGGAAAAACTAGTGATACCTTCATCAGGACCTCTGCTCCCCCACACTGTTTCATTTCTTTCCACATACAGCTGAACCGGCTACCCAGCAGTGAACCCCCATCCCTCTTGTCCTGTAAGTTCAGGTTTGTAAGGGCAGGGCCGGGCAGGGAGAGAAGCCTCAGGCTCTAGCAGTTGGTATTTCCAGTAGCCCTGAAATAACCACTCTTATCCTCATGACTCATATTGAAAAACAAATCTCCCGTTACCCATTTAGAGGAGACAAGTGGCACCCAGTAGCTTAGCACCCTTGCAACCTTGCTTCCCCATTGTCCTCCAGAGTAAAGGTCTTGCACGACGGCCAAGTCCTTTTGATATGAAAAGTCCAGTGTCAAAACGTGGAGTGACTGACAAAACCCATGCGCCGAAAGATAGCAAATATTTTCTTGTGTTTTTACATTATTTGAAGCCCTGGGGAGTGCAAGGGTTTTCCTTCCTTTGATATTTTTCTCACTTTCCTCTCCTCTTTTCTCCCTCCCCCCCTTTCTTCTTTTCACCATTTTGTGTAACACCCATGTGTTTGAGATTAGAAGAGTAACAAGGCAGAGAGAGGGGGAAAAGGATTCAAATAAAGGAAAATGGAAGGTAAATAGATTTCATAATTTTTGAAGGTGTATCAGGATTTCAGGCTTTTCTTTTGCTCCCCACCAAACAAGCAAGCAGGCAAATAAAGAAACCCTGCAGGGACTGACACAAGATGAACAAAGTTTTAGAAGCTTTTCCTCAGAAAAAAAGCCATGCTGATTTACAAGCAGGGTATCTATTGTGAGGATTTGGAAGGATATGAAAATGTATCACTAGCCATCTAGACATTTGTCAAAACAACTGAATTCTATGAAGTGGAAAGAATGTACGAAAGAACCAATATGAGGGAAAGAAGTTCGAAATGGGCTCTATTGTGTCAGAATTTGTCTGCAAAGACGGGCGCTTTCAACTGTGTGGGATAAAGGCTCTCACTAAATGAGAAACCAACAGGCCTTGGAGAGGGGCGTTTAATTTCACCTTGGAGGTCATTTGGCTTTGTCAACTCTGGATGTGTGGTCAAACCCTCTTATGCTCATACCTGTCTCAGGATTTTTCTTCAGCATCCTTCCTGGGTTCAGGGGCACCTGTCTGCTTTAGGGATTTAATGCCACCTCTTGGATATGAGAAGGGGTTTCAAACACCTTGATTTACAGTCCCACCATGATGATTCACAGAGGGGATGGATGATTCCCCAAAAGGACAAAGGGGTGCTGTTACCAGATGAATGTGGACTGGATGCTAGTCACCTGAAAACAATAAATATTTCCTGTACTTAGAAGATGATACTTGGTTCCAATTTTGAATTCAGCCTCTGTTGATGTCACAGCTCCCTGGAGGACTCTGGGCCCAACTTCCCATGTGGTGCATTTGTCCTATGGAAGCATGACGTCCCAGTAGCAATGAGCACTCCTCATGTTCAGATCTTGGTTCCTAAAAAGCATTATCCACTAAAAGGTACCAGAGCTCTTTGAGGAAATGGCTGATTGCAGGGCTGGGGCAAGAAAGGTACAAGGTATACCTGAAGTATCTTTTTTTATCAGAAAATATGGAGTACTAAAAAAAATGATGGAAGCATGGCACAAAGATACAGAAGCTAGCCCCAAACCAGTTCCCACTGCCAGATTATCTGGGATAATCTGAGTATCAAAACCAATAATGATAGGTATGGGGTATAGCATATGGGATTAAAGAAGAATCCGTGAGTCTGTGTTGATATTAAGAAGGAAAAAGACAAGAGAGAGAAGGGTAGGGCGCCTGGGTGGCTCCGTTGGTTAAGCGACTGCCTTTGGCTCAGGTCATGATCCTGGAGTCTCGGGATCGAGTCCCACGTCGGGCTCCCTGCTCAGCAGGGAGTCTGCCTCTCTCTCTGACCCTCCCCCCTCTCATGCTCTCTATCTCATTCTCTCTCTCAAATAAATAAATAAAATCTTTAAAAAAAAAAAAAGAGAGAGAAGGGTAAGTGCTAGAGAATATCAACTAATAAATGTAAAAGAAATGGTGAGCTTAGAAACTCACATTTAGCAACCACCACGGAACTACTCAATTCCTGCAGGAATCAGCCATGTAGGCCAAAAGGTATCTCCCCACAGAATCATTGATCAATTCACAGTAAAGGCACCTTGGGAATGGAGCAGTGTGAGGGCACCCACCTTAGCTGAGTAATCAGACTTATCACCACGTGCCTCCTTGTATGAGCACTGAGCATGTCACAGAAATACCTATGCAGCATTCTTGCCAAAAACATAACCATGAGGAGGCAAGCTGATACATCCAAATTGAGGGGCATTATGCAAAACAGCTGGCCTGGACTTTTCAAAAACATCAATGTCCTAAAAACAAGCAAGCAAACAAACATGTTTCAGAGCTGTTCTAGATGAAAGGAGAATAAAGACGAAAGGACAATTAAATGTGATATGTGATTTTTGATTGGGTCCTGCCCCCCCCCCAAAAAAATCCAGCTCTAAAGGACATTATAGGGACAACTGGGAAAATTTGAATATGGGCTGATTATTAGATAATAGTATTAGATTGATAGTAAATCTCCAGAGTGTGGTAATTAAACTATAATTTTATTGCTCAGCATCCTTATTCTTAGGAAATACATGACAAGCTCTATAGGATTGAAGTATCTGCAACTTACGTTCCAATGGCTCAGCACTATATAAATGTGGCAAAATGTTAATGACTAGGCACATCTAAATGTTGGGTGTATGTTTTTTTGTTGCACTGTTCTTACGAGTTCTCCATAAATGTGAAGGTTTTCAAAATTAAAAGTTGGGTAACAGTACATCTGTAGGGTCCCAGTCTGGACAAGGAGGTTGGGTTCACTCTCAGCCTTTCTGGGCCCTCCTCTTCCTCAGCAAAGGGTAGCACTGGTGATGGTCACTTTTTCAGATTTTCATGGTAAAAGGTGTTGGCAACCCCAGCCATTGACCAAACTGCCTTCAGAGGATGTGTCTCCAAGTCCAACTGGAGAGAGAAATGGACTTATCAGAAAGGTGGGTCCTGAAGCGGCTGGTGGTAAATTTATGGGCTCGTGCCCTAAGGGCTGCCTTCAGGACTTGCCAAGTGAGCTCCCTGAGTGGTGAAGATTCATCTCAGAATTGCAAGTCAACTTATGTCAGTTAGATGGGGGCCCCAGAAACCTCAAAAGAAAAAACTCACAGATCTGACCATATATCAGTTAAAATTGCTGAGGCATAAGATGGGGTGAACTCTAAATAATGAGAACTCACAGCAGACTTACTATCCCTAATAGTTACTACAAGTTGATTTATTTTTATTTTTTTCCCAAAGGTTTTATTTATTTATTTGAGAGAGAGCGAGAGAGTGTGCGTGGGGGTAGGGGCAGAGGGTAGGGCAGAGGAAGAGGGACAAGCAGACTCTGCGATGAACCCAGAGCCCTCCAGGAGCTCCATCTCACAACCCTGAGCTTATGACCTGAGCTGAAATCACTTACCCACAGAGCCACCCAGGCGCCCCTACAAGCTGATTTAAAACAAAAACAACCAGTAAGAAATGGGAGATCATTAGGCAATTTACGATGCAGGACATGCAAATGACCAATAAAATCTGAAACTATGCAACTTCCCTAGCGTTTGAAGATTTTTAATTTGAATTTGAAATGAAATACAATTATATATTCCTCAGATTGGAAAAAATGATGGAAACAGTTGATGTTATCTAGAGTAGGAAAGGAAATGATGCTGTATACACACAATGATGCTGGTGTGACAGTAAATCATCACACCATGCTTAGGAAAGGCATTTTCTGTTAAAATTTTAAAAAGGGCACCTGCTTTGATACAGAAGTTACACTTTGAGGAATCCATACTGGAGGAAGGAAGGCACCAGCAGCCACGGATATGTTAGTAGCTAAGGATATGTTGTATATAAGTGTGCTCCTAATAGCTCTTGGAGGCAAAAACAAGAGGACCAACCTGAGTTGGAGACCATCTGAATGTCTATTAACAAGGGGATGGTTGATGAATGAATGGCTCATTCATTCACTTGCTGTGTATTTTTTGAGCATCTACCATATGCCAGTCATGATGCTAGATAGTGGGGATAGGGCAGTGAATAATACAGACTTTGTCCCTTTATCTTGAAGCTTATATTCGTGTGTGTGTGTGTGTGTGTGTGTGTGTAGCAAGGGAAAGACAATAAATAAGAGAAAAACATAAGGACGATAATCTCAAGTAGTGACACATGCTGCAAAGAAAATAAGAGGAAGATGATAATGAACTAGAGAGTGGTTGGATGGGGGGGGGTTTGCATTTGAATAAGATGGTCAGGGATGCCTCTCTGAGGAGGTGACATTTGAACAGAGACCTGAGTGATGACAGGGAGCCAGCTTTGAGAAGATCTTGGTGGAAAGGGTTCCAGGCGGAGGGAATAACAAGTGTAAGTGGGCAGGAGTGAGTGCTTGAGGAGTAAAAAGATGAGTGTGGCTGGAGCCTCCTGGGAGAGGAGGAGAGTGATACAATGTGAGACCAGAGAGGTGGTGGGGGCAAATCACGTAGGGCTTTGAGGCCATGGAAGGAGTTGTTTTATATTTGGTATATGTAGTAGGGGTTGAGATTTTTAACATACCACACTCAAGTTATGTACCTGTATCTGTATAACTATTTTACCTATAGGTACCCATCTATATTTATATCTGTATTTATGTATCTCTATCTGTCCATACCTATAGACTAGGTGTAGGTATATCCATTTTACTATCTGACACTACTTACATTCAGTTATTGGGAAAACTTTTAAATGTTTTTCCAACAACTTGGGTATATATACATTTACTTTTTTAATTGCAAATTTTATGAAATCTAAATATGTATCTAGTATTTCCAAGCAAAATTTGACATCTGAATTGAGATGTGTTCCCAGTGTGAAATACACACTGGATTAAGAAAAAAAAACAAATGGGAGACATCTCAATAATAATTATAAAATATTGACTACATTTTGAAATAATGTTTTGGATATGTTGACTTACTCCATTCCTTTTTACTGTGGAATAATATTATATTACATACTACAGTTTGTTGATGGACATTTGGTTTGTTTTCACTTTTGGACTCTAGTAAATGATGCTGATAGGAACATTTGTGTACAGGTTTTTGTGTGGACCATGTTTTGATTTCTCTTGGGTGTATATGGAGGAGGGGAATTGCTGAGTCCTGTGGTTTTTGCTTTTTTAAATGTGGCTACTAGAATTTAAAATTATACTTGTGGCTTCCATTGTTTCTTTTGCACAGTGCTGGTCTAACCAAATCACATTTCCTCAGGAGTTCCCATTCTGCTGAGTAAAGGGAAAATACTTAAATTGGCCGATTAGAAGTGTTTTCTCTTCCAGTTTCAAGTAGTCTTTTTTTTTTTTTTTTTCCCTATGTAAAGCAATCTTTTTCAGGTAAGGTTTCAGATTGTTTAAAAATCCATTTCCCTTTTGGGACCATTTCTTTTTCTTTTCTTACCTGCTTCCAAAGATGGTGTTCCAGAGAGAGCTTAGGGAGAGGCCAGTGGTTCCCACTTTCTCCTTGGGGTCTTCATTGGTCCTAGGAAGTGTGGTTGGTTTGGTCTTGGCCCTGGGGATCTGGCGGGCTTGCTCATGAGGAGTGGTGGAAGAAGCCTCCAGGAGGAGAAGTCTCTGGCCACCACTTAACTCAGCATGCCTCTCGGCCATTTATCTTCAGCTCTGGTGCCTCCATGTTGGATCAGAAACCCCATAGTTTGCCCCAGCCAACTCTTCACCTAGGTGCCTCCCTTACACCTTTCCAAACTCATGCAACTCTAGCACCATGCCCAACATGGAGAACTATTCTAGGGGATGAGAATGTTCTCAAAACACTACACCTGAGAGGCGAGGAGCAAGTCGTCCTGCACTGGTGATTCCCCAGAGTTATCTGGACATTTCCATCTCTTCTTGCCTTCCACTCCAAGGATGGAGCCAGGTGATTTCACTGGATTTGGCGAGATTCTTGCAGACCTTGATTTTTAAAATTATAAATTATGTGGGGGTGGTTACCCATGTGTATACATTGTTGCATATGTAATAATTGTACTCACCAAACCGTACACTTAATATGGGTGCATTTTATTCCATATAAATTGTATCTCAGTAAAATTGAGTTAAGGAGAGAACAAGTCAGATTTATATACATTATCCTAGGAAGATATTTATGATACAGCTTTAAGATATATTTTGGCATGAAAAAAAGCAAGTTGCAGAGCAATGAGTAAAGATAGTATTTTTGTAGTTAAAAAAGGAAAAAAAAAAGAAAAAAAGCCACATATATATTTTGTATTTCTAATAAAAACACAGAGAGATCATGGAAAAGAACACAAACTGCTTCCTCAGGAAGGGACTGGCTGGAGCATGGAGGTGGGAGAGAGGATTATATTTTACTTTGTGCTTTTCTCTATTATTTGGCTGGTCCTAATGAGCATATAGGATAAATATTATTTTTTATTAAAAAAACACAATAGAGAGAAAATAATAATCATAATGATAGCAACAACAAGAAAAGAAGTCAGTTAACCTTGCTAATTGTTGCTTGGTTCTGGAGGCAGATACCATGGGGTTTTTCATTGAAAAAATCCTGTCCAGATTTTTATTCTGCTTTGAAATCTTTGTGTTTTGACTACTCCTGGCATGTCCTCTCATTGCACCTTGAACATTTTTAAATAGCATTTATCCAACTTTATGTTTTTAAAGGAAGTTTCAGACTTTATCTGGATTTCCCCAGTTTTTCCACTAATGTTCACTTTCTGTTCCAGGATCCCATGCGGGATGCCACATTGCATTTATTTTATTTTTTCCCCCAGGTTTATTGAGATATAATTGATATATAATATTATAAAAGTGTAAGGTGTACAATGGGATGATTTGAAATGCGTGTATATTGTGAAATGTTTGCCACAGTAAGGTTAGTTAACAGCTCCCTCACCTCACGTAATTACCATTTTGTTGTTATGGCAAGAACATTATACATTATAACTCTCATTACACAATTATACAACACAGTGTTGGCAACTTAGTAACTTAGATCCCCACAACTCATTCCTCTTGTAACTGAAAGTTTATGTCCTTTTACCAATACCTCCCCCGCTCTCCCCTCCCCCAGCTCCTGGCAACTGCCATTCTACTCTCTGTTTTTATGAGTTCAGTGTTTTCAGATTCCACGTGTAAGTGAGATCATACAGTATTTGTCTTTGTCTGATTTATTTCACTTAGCATAACACCCTCCAGGTCCTTCCATGTCACAAATGGCGGGATTTCCTCCTTTTTTAATGGCTGAATACTATTCCACTGCATTGCGTTTTCTATATCCACTCATCCATTGATGGGCACTTAGATTATTTCTACAACATTGCATTCAGTCCTCATATGTCCTTGGTTTCCTCTGGCCTGTGACAGTTTCTCCTTCATTCCTTGGTTTTTATGATGGTTTTGAGGAGGACGGATCAGGTGTTTTGTCTAATGTCTTTCAATTTGGGCTTGTCTGAAACTTTTTCACACATTGTAGGCTGGGGAATGGATTCTGGGGAGGAATAGCACGGAGGTACGTGCCACCAACATGACTTATCAATAGAGATGCTGATCTTGATGATGAAGTTAAGTGGTGTCAGCCCCTCTTCTCCACTGCGTGATTACCAGTTTTCCTCTTCATACTCAAGCTATTCTCTATGATTGTGAGAAGTCACTTCACTAAGTCCAGCCCACACCCAAGGGAGGGAAATTGCAATCCTTCTGTACAGAAGATGTGTGGCTTTTCGCTCAATGTATTTATTCAACCATTTTATTTACACAAGCATGGACTCATATCCATTTCTACTTTGGGTTATAAGCTGATACTACATTATTTATTTTGTTGCTCACATTGTTCCAGCTTTGGCTACTGGGGGCCACTGATTGGCTCCCCTTGAACTGTCCCCCTCCTTTTTTCGAGCACTTCCTTCCTTTTTGTCACTATAAGATGCTCCAGGCTCATCTCGTATTGTCCCTGCCCTAGATCTAGAATCATCCATTTTTCTGAGGAGCCCCGGTTCCTTTATAGGGGTATATGGTATTAAGAAACCAAGCCTGGCAGCTGGGTGACACACTTTATTTTTATTGCTCTACTTGTCCATGTTCCCCATTAGTCTTATAAGCCTTACAATGTGGGGGGCAGTTTAGCTGTCTTTCTCACCATATTATCTCCTATACCTAATATCTATTCCTTGTTGAATGAATGAAGTTTATTGGAATACATTTTCACTCCTTTCATTTTTTCAATATTGTCACTAAACTTATTTCCATGGAATGCTGTCATATAGCTAGATCAAGAAAACATGTAATGTCTTCACTTTCTGTCACGGATTGACTGATATCTCATATAATAAAGACATGTGTAATGCATTCATTGGGTATGGACTACCATGCATGCATTTCTCCAGCGGTCACCCACAGTCAATGCAGATTTGCAATTCAAGGTCACTTGCTTTTATTCCTGGCCAGGGATTTGAAAAGGAAAGATACATTGTTTCTCCCTTCTGCAGTTCTTTGCCTTCCACTCATTTCCATATGTCAAAATTGGATCCGGTGCCTCACATTGCCTTTCTGTCTTCCTGTCTAAACCAAGCTCTCCCTGTCTCTGAGCCCCATGAGTGCTGCATTTATACTTATGTCGTGCCTACACCGTGCTATTAACATTTTATTAATTGTACTTATTTGTATATGTCATGATGCTCCTGTAAGACTAGAAGTCGATTGCAGGCAAGGTCCATATCAGATTCAACTTCTTGCCTGCAAATAACAACAAGCAATCAGCTATTCAGAGGGAATTGGAAATTAAAAAAAAAAAAATCAATGCACTTTTTAATCTGTGTTATCTATCATAATGTGTAATCAGAGCTAAATTCCAGGAAGAAGAAAAAAAGCAAACAAGTCAGTTGATTAAAAAGAATAGGAAACTGTAAAAATTAAATTCTAGCTATAAAATTACAAGTGATCTGTATGTGGAAGGTAGGTAAAAAAAAAAAATCTAACGTTACAATGAAATTCCCTTTTCATTCTTAACCCCTCAGATTTTGTCACCCAAAAAAAACAGCAACGGCCATAATCAATAACCTCTGGCACTGAAGAGGGTATGGTGAAAAAGTCAAAAGATATATGTCTATAAAATCTGACCTAGAATTACAGAAGCTATACGTACAAGAAAATTTATGACCGTGTTGTTTGTAACAAGGAAAAATAAAACAAGTTGGAAATAACCTGAATGTCCACCAACAGCAAATGACCGGGTAGAGTTTGGTCTGTCTGTGCTATGGAATGTTGTATAGCCGTTAAAAGCAGATGAACTCTCTAGCTGTTTTCCTGGAGAGATGTCTGTGGTGGGCTGTAAAGTGAGAACAGGAAGGCATGGCGTGCTGATGAGTCGAGCTCTTGGAAGAACACCACCCACTGTGAGTCAGGACGGTCAAGGAGAGAAGGGTGCTGGAAGGGACCTGCCAGCTAGGTGGGGGCAGAGGTTCCAGCTGCCCCACAGGGAGGCCAGGTCAGCCTCTCATTCAGGAAAGGACACACTCACCTTGCATCTTAGTCTATGCAGGCTGCAAGGAGAGAATGCTGTAAACTCGGTAGCTTATAGACCACAGAAATTTATTTCTCGCAGTTCTGGAGGCTGGGCAGTCCAAGCTCAAAGTGCTGGCAGATTTGGGGTCTGGTGAGCCTGCTTCCTGGTTCATGGGTGGTTTTCCTTTTGCTCTGTGCTCCCAGTGGTAGGAGGGGGAAAGGAGCTCTCTGGGGGCTCTTTTATAAGGGCACTAATCCTATTTATGAGGGCTCCACTTTCATTTCCAGTCCCACTTCCAAATACCATCACCCTTGGGGATTATGATCTCAACATATGAATTTTGGGGGGATGTCATCATTCAGTCCTTTGCACCTTGCTTTGGCCATGATCTGCTAGTCTCATCAGTTCCCACAGGAAGGTAACATTTCTGCCTGGTGTTTCAGGGGTCTTGGGTGTCATGTGGGGATTTCCCTGGGGGTTGCTCATGTCATCATGGCATCTGGAATTTTGATGAGAAAGAACCAATTTATGTTGATTAATTTTTTGTTCCTGGTATTTGAAAATTCTGAGCTTTATCTTTTAGAGAGGGGAGATTAAGAGGGCTGAGCATCAGCCTTCCCCTTTTTACTTAATGAGAAAGGGTTTTTAGACCGTTTAAAATGCCATTTCTATCCATTCAAATGGAGGACTCACGTCAGAAAAGGTGCTCAAACTCACCAGTGTCAAAGAATTGTAAATTAAAGTCACAATGAGATGAATCTCTCTCACTCAAAGGGTTGCTGTCTTATATCCTTGATAAAGACAAGAATTCCTTCCGCTGTTTTGGCCACATTTGCTCAAATTAAAATATGCAGATTATTTAAACACATTATATAATATTTGATACACCTAAAATAGTAAAGATAGTAACACACATGCAAATTATGAAAAAAAGATAAAACAAGCATTTGTGAACCTAAGAATCAGATCATCACCAACACCACCGAAGCCCCCCACAAGCTCCTCCCCCATATAACCACAATCTTATTCTCTTGCTTTGTTCTATTAAAAGCAGTTAAAAAGAAATACATAGGCTCTTTGATCTAGCAATCTCTCTCCTGGGACTTCACCTCATAGAAATAAAAAGCCCTGGTGCATAAGGACATTTGTAGAGAGGATATTTATTGCAGCATTGTTTGTAGTTGGAAAAGAGAGGACACATGCGAATGCTCGTTAATGATTGAATAAATTACAGGACATCCACACCATAGAATTTTGTGCAGCCATTAAAAAGCGGTGAATTAGGGTAATACCAGATGCCTTGGAGGGATTTCCAAGGCATATTGTAGAATGAGAAAACAGGAACCAGGAAAGTGTGTATAAAATGACAAATGCCTGTGAATTGTATAGAGTGTGTAAATACATGTATTTGCATGCGACTCTATGAAAATAGAGACAAATTTGGAAGAATATGCTAGGTTGTCAAAAGGGATTACCAGAGAGAGGGAGAACAGACTGGGCAGGGGAGCAAAAGGGAAAGAAAGAAAGGAAGGAAGGAAGGAAGGGAGGGAGGGAGGAAGGAAGGAAGAAAAAGAAAGAAAGAAAGAAAGAAAGAAAGAGAAAAAGAAAGAGAAAGAAAAAGAAAGAAAGAGAAAGAAAGAAAAAGAAAGAGAAAGAAAGAAAAAGAAAGAAAGAAAGTAAGAAAGAAAGAAAGTAAGAAAGTAAGAAAGAAAGAAAAAAACTTCTCTGGTGGCCTTCAGTTGCTTTATCAGAGAAACAGGGATAAAAAGTCCCATCTTATTTTTGTTCCAGAGTTTACGTGAGGGTTTCCTGGGATGATGCAGAAGTTTTGTCTTGGAAAATGTTCAAGGCTCTGCTTAAATGTGTGATGGTGGGGTTTATTAGAAAGAGCAGATGATACTTACAATGGTGATGTGATTTTGAAGTTTTCTTGTTCTAGGCCTAGTCTGGTTTCATCTAGCAGACAGAGGTAATAATAACCAACCTAACTAATGGCTGGTGTCCTTCCATGTGAACTGTTAAAATCACGCCGCTTGGATGCCTTTACTTGCGTATATTCGTGCATTCACAGTCATCAACCACGATTAAGTTTGCAGTATGATTGCTAAATCATTCCCCTCTTTTGCATTTCACCCACACCATCTTTAAAACAGTGTTGTTGGGTCTGCCAACATTGGAGATGTATACTCTCTTAGGGCCATGCCACCCCTGGATTCTTTCCATCCCAATGAAATGGAGGTCCCCAGGCTGCATGGGATAGACACACTGATTTGTTTGCTAGGGCTGCGGTCACAAACTACTATGGACTGCTGGCCTAAAACAAGAGAAACTTACTCTCTCCTAGTTCTGGAGGCCAGTAGTCTAAAATCAAGGTGTTGTCAGGGCCATGCTCCCTTTGAAGGTTTTAGGGGAGGATCCTCCCTCTTAGCTTCTGGTGGTTTCTGACAACCCTTGGCTTGGATGCATCACTCCAATCTCTACCTCCACTGTCACATGGACTTTCCCCCCTGTGTCTCTGTGTCCAAATCTCTTATTTATTTATTTTTAAAGATTTTATTTTATTTTACAGAGAGAGGTAGCGAGAGCAGGAACACAAGCAGGGGGAAAGGGAGAGGGAGAAGCAGGCTTCCGCTGAGCAGGGAACCCGATGCAGGGCTTGATCCCAGGACTCTGGGATCATGATGTGAGCCAAAGGCAGACGCTTAATGACTGAGCCACTCAGGCACCCCCCAAATCTCTTTTTTATAAAAGGACACCAACCACTGGAGTTAGGGCTTACCCTCCTCCAAAATGACCTCATCTTAATTTAACTAATTACATCTGCAAAGACCCTAGTTCCAAACAGGGTCACGTTGTCAGTTTCTGGGTGGAGATGAATTTTGGGGGACCCTACTCAACCCAGTACAGACACAGATGGGGTTTCATTCTCTCTTTATTCCCTGCTTCCTGTCTTCTGCCTGAAGGTGAGCTTCTCGAAGAGCCCTAGAGATGTCATTGCCTACTCTGCGACATATCTCAGTGGGTTCTACCAGAGATCTGTAGCTGAGCCCTTCGAACATGACCAAACCCCCATTGTGAGGAGGGATGGGGGGTGAGGGGGGAATGTTCTGGGAACCTTTATGTTGCCTTTGGGTGGAAATTATAAACCTTTGGCAACCTCCAGCCACCCTTTTTCTTGACCTTATTTGGTATCTGATGAGTAAGATTTTCACTTTTTACAGAAATGTGAAAGACAAACAGGCATGAATTTCAAAACTATGAGAGACGTTGGGCACAAAGAACCTTTAGGTATAGCATAGTCATTAAGCATATTCAACTTTTCAGCCAATGGCCTACAGACAGTGCATGTCCCTTGCTCACGACAGATGAGCCAATTGTTCCATGAAGTGGTTCACACACTGCTGTCCTGGCCCAGAGCCAGTGTCTGTGAGGTTTGCTTCCTTCCCACCAGACAGAGGACAGTCACCTGTTGCTACCTTTGGAGATGTGCTTAAGGCTCTCCTCTGACAAAAGTGAGGCTTCACAATGAAAAGCTCAAGGAAAGGTCTTTAAAATTGTGCCAATCATGTCAATAATCATGACTGGTCTATTTTTTATTTATTTTTGTGGTAGAATGCACGTAACATAAAATTTACCACTTGAACAGTTTTAAAGTGTGTTATTCAGTGACATTTAGTACCTTTACAATGTTGTGTGACGATCACCTCTATCTTGTTCCAAAAGGTTCTCATCACCCCAAAAAGAAACCCAGTGCCCATTAAGCAGTCCTTCCCCATTTTCCTCTCCCCCTGCCCCTGGCGACCACTGACCTTCTCTGTGTCTCTATGGCTTTGTTTATTGTGGGTATTTCATATAAATGGAATTGTGCAATATGTGGCCTTTTGTGTCTGGCTTCTTTTTCTTAGCATAATGTTTTCAAGGTTCATCCACATTGTAGTATGTGTCAGCACATCATTCCTTTTTATGGCTGAATAATATTCCATTGTATGAGCATACTACATTGTATTTATCCATTCAGTTGGACAAACCTGTTTTTGAGCTTCTCTTACCCAATAGGTAAGCAGTATTTAGCACAGTTTTATTTTGGAATAATTTTCGATTGACAGAAACTTACAAAGATAGTACAGTGAGTTCCCATATACTGTTCACCCCATACCCTGCCCTGTGTCCTCTGTTGTTGGTATCTGACATCACCAGAATATATTTGTTAAAACTCAGAAACAGACACCGGCACATTGCTGTTAACTAAACTCCAGACTTGATTTGGATTTCACCAATTTTTCCATTAATGCTCTCTTTCTGTCCAGGATCTGATCCAGGGGACCACGTTGCATTTAACTGTCATGAATCTTGTCACCAATGGTCTGGGACAGGTTTTCACTCTTTCTTTATTTTTTTGACCTTGACAGTCTTGGATCTGCAGGCCAGGTATCCTGTAGAAAGTTCCCCAACCTGAGTTTGCCAGATACTTTCTTCATGATTACACTGGAGGGGATTGTTTTTTGTGCACGTTATCCAGACATCCCTGGGAATACTTTTGCCTCTAAAGATGTCGTCCCATAGGACTTGAAAGAGAGCATTCACTTGTCTTTTTCTTCTTTATTTAAATAATTGCAAATGCTATCCAATCTACCCCCATAGACTCTGCAGGGAGTTAGGTTCCCATTTTATAGGTGAGGCAGTAGGAGTCTTGTGAGTGGCAGAGAAGAGATTCCAATCTAGATGCCAATGTCATGATCTGTCCAGAACTCCATGTTGACATTGCTGATGGGCTGCTAACTAATTGGTTTGTTCAAGGGCATGTTCAACTGTGCCCTCAGTTCCCCTTTGGAAGAATTTCAATATCACCTAATTAGGTAACATGGTAACTGGGCAACCATTACTTATAATAGACACAGAGTTGTAAATTATTCTATTTAATTAAGAACTGCACATTTCCTATTAAAGAAAAGCTTATCATAGGTTAGTAAATTTATTGGAAACACTTAACTTTAGCTAATTAAGCTGTTTGAACTCAAGGCAAGGGCATTCATTAATAATCAAGCCCAAGCAGTTAAGGGCAATTAGTGAAACAGCTGGTCTTTATCTCACTGATAAAGGATGGTTAATAGAGATCTTTACAGCTGTTATAAACTTCCCCAAAGCAATATCCTCTTCAAAAGTTTGCATTAGTAAAGAATACAGAAGAGAAAACTCTATTTAAAAGAACTGAGTTGGTAGCAATCTCGATCTCCAGCCCCACGCTGAGGGCTGAGGGAAAGTGAAATCTACCAACCCTGGCCTCATTCCCAGCCTCTCCATTTTCAGGGGATAGTCTGACCCCTAAGTCAGCATCAGTGTTCTAGTTCCCACTGAAATTGTGGCTGCTGAGGAGCAAAGAGCACGGATTGGTCACCTATAGATGCAGGGTTTGTATTTTCTGATAGAAAAATGGAGGAATGTTGTCTGACAAAGTGTTTTTTTCTGATCCGTGGTGTCTTTATATAGAAGGTCTCGCAGAGTTCCCTCTTTACAATGATATTGGCTTAAAATTCTTTTGAAATTGAAGTATAAAGCATCGACTTTTTGAAAAATCTTGGCCAAGTGTCTTGTAGAATGTTCCACATCAGGATTTCTCTGACATTTCCTCTTGGTGTTGTTTGACTTGTTCCTCTGCCCCTGTATCTCCCCGGACACTGGAAATTCACTTCAGAGCCTTGATTAGATTGAGGTGACACATTTTGGAAAGAATCCTTCAAGGTGATGCCATGTATTTCACATGGCATTACGCCAGGAGGCACATAAACATCTTTGACCTCCTCTTGGTGATGCCAAGCTTGAGCCCTGGGTTAAAGAGGTAACACTGGTTCTCCCCACGGTAAAGGTCCATTTCCCCGCTCTAGAATTGGTACATAATGTGTGGGCTGCTCCATTTATCTGCAGTGAAGCCTTCCTGTACTTGGCTCTTTCTTATCATTCTGGCCCATACGTAAGTGTCACCTTCTCTCGTTAGACATGAGGCACCTGCTCTAAGGTGGCCTGTAAGGTCCTATGTGCTCTGGCCTTGACTGGCTCCTGGAATCACCTTGAACAATGTCCCCTTTCCCATTGCAGCCCGGTCACATGGGCCATTTCAATGCCTGGAGTGCACCATGCTCCCTTCTGTCAAAGCCGTGCCTGGAACACACCACTGTCCTCCTCATCCACTTATCCCTACTCAGCCTTCTGCGGTGAACCAGGGTCAGTTCCCGAGGGACGTCTCCCTGGCCTGCACACCCCACCCCAGTCTGGGTAAAATCCCACTGTTGAATGTTCTCAAAGCACCATGGAAGTAAGTCTCCATTGTAGTGCTCACCACACTTGGAATTTTCCGTTTTATTTATGTGATTATTGTACTAATTTCTCTTACCCCAGAAACTAAGCTCCAAAGGGGCAGGGGGACCTGCCCAATTTTGTTTATCCTTGTAAACCCAAAACACCTAGCACAGAGCCTGGCACACAGTAGGTGCTCAATAAATATTTGTTGAATGAATGAATTCATGGTCACCAGTAGTTGAATGGCCCTAAGGGGACCCTGTATGAATGACTTCTTGAAGGATCCTGGTCCCGTTTGGTACTGCGAAGTTTCTAGGCTAAGGGTTGGCAGACCTCTTCTGGAAAGGACAAGATAGTATTTTCAGCTCTGTGGGCCAGACGGCTGACCGGGTTGGAGGCTGGGGGCTTACTTTCCCCTTCTGTAAAAAGGGATAATAATAGTGGGGCGCCTGGGTGGCTCAGTTGGGCGACTGCCTTCGGCTCAGGTCATGATCCTGGAGTCCCGGGATCGAGTCCCACATCGGGCTCCCTGCTTAGCAGGGAGTCTGCTTTTCCCTCTGACCCTCCCCCCTCTTGTGCTCTCTCTCTCATTCTCTCTCTCAAATAAATAAAATCTTTAAAAAAAAAGGGATAATAATAGCTCCTAATTCATAGGATTATCGAGAAGGTTCAGTAAGCTGATATATATGAAGTGCTAAACGTCCTAAGTCTTGCTTGGGTTTTAGCTATTATTGCTGGGCTTGTGTAGGGTGGGGACTCAGGCAACACACGTTAGTATCAGCTAGAAGGAAGCATGGCAAATAAAAACCCTGCTGGATTTCCACGTGTGTGTCAGTGACAGGCAGCCTGGATTAAAGAGCCGAGATGTCACAGCGGGGAGAGATGCCTTATTCCCAGAGGGAAAAACAACCTACAGAAAGAAGGAACACAAACTTGGGGGAGGATGGGGGACAGACAGTGGCTTGAGGAACGAGAGGAGCAGCAGAGGAGGTTGTGAATCACTGTAATGTTTTCCCTCGGAAAGTCCCAGGGGTTCTGGCAGGGGCCTTAATCGCCTATTCTAGGCGTCGGAAGCCTAGCTCCTTGCTCTTTGAGAGCTGTGCTCCCTCTTGCCTCTCCCTGTCTCCGTTAGAGCCTAATCATATTTGAAAGTAGTTTTTATCTGTGGTTATTCATCTGGATGTGAGGAGCTTACGGGTCTAAGCCGCCACTTCCAGCAGATCCAGGCACGTGGCCCCGTTAATACACACAGTCCTAGAGCTGGCAAGGAGAGTGAGCCCCAGCCCCATGCATCCACGCTGGGAGATTTTAGGAAATTAGAGGGAAGCTGCTTTGAGGGTGGGGTGGGTGAGGCAGACGGTGCTGGCACCGAGACCGGGAATGAAACAAACATGAGAACTAATAGCAGGATGTCCAGCCAGGGCCCTAAATCCATGAGATGGGCTCGTCCTAAAGGCACAGCTCCTCAAACTGTAATAAGATGGTGTCTGTGAGGATTACACATTAGCTTAGAGAACAATATTTCATTCTTGCAGACTCTTCCTTTTTTTTTTTTTTTTAAAGATTTTATTTATTTATTTGACAGAGAGAGACACAGCGAGAGAGGGAACACAAGCAGGGGGAGTGGGAGAGGGAGAAGCAGGCTTCCCGCGGAGCAGGGAGCCCGACACGGGGCTCGATCCCAGGACCCTGGGATCATGACCTGAGCCGAAGGCAGACGCTTAACGACTGAACCACCCAGGCGCCCCAAGTTTTCTTTTTTAAAATTTAAATTCAATTAATTAACATATAGTGTATTATTAATTTCAGAGGTAGAGTTTAGTGATTCATCAGTTGCATATAACACCCAGTGTTCATTACATCAAGTGCCCTCCTTTTTTTTTTTTTTTAAAGATTTTATTTATTTATTTGACAGAGAGAGACACAGCGAGAGAGGGAACACAAGCAGCAGGAGTGGGAGAGGGAGAAGCAGGCTTCCCGCGGAGCAGGGAGCCCGACGCGGGGCTCGATCCCAGGACCCTGGGATCACGACCTGAGCCAAAGGCAGACGCCTAACGACTGAGCCACCCAGGCGCCCCTCGCAGGCTGTTCCTAATCTGCAGGAGATGATGTGCAGGGCTAGGTTTAATGCCCACACACACAGTTCAGGTTAATCCTCCATTAAATTGTGGTGAGGGTCAGAGGGAGATTTTACCACTCTTTCAAGAGTGGTGGGGTGCAGACATGAAGGTGGGGAGCCAGCCATGGGGCAGGCCAGGGACAAAGTTGGAGGGCACTCGGCAGGTTATAACAAAGACAAAGCCGTTGGATTGCCCTTGTTTCTCATCCTGATGTTTCTCTTTTTGTGTTGCTTTACAGTGTTGTGATATAGTTCACATACCGTATGTGTACAATCCAGTGGCTTTAGTATATTCACAGAGTTGTGCAACCATCACTACAGTCAGTTTTAGAACAGTTTCGTCCCCCAAAAGAAACCCCAGACCTATTAGCAGGTACTCCCCATTTCTCACCAATCTCCCAGCCCTAGGCAACCAACCACTAATCTGATTTCTGTCTCTGTAGATTCTGTCTCTATAGATTCAATTACATGTAATTGAAATTGTACAATATATGGTCTTTTGTGACCGGTTTCTTTCACTTAGCATAATACTTCCAAGATTCATCCATGTTGGAACATGCATCAGTACTTCATTCCTTTTTATTGCCAAATAATATTCCACTGTATGGACATACACATTTTATTCATCCATTCATCTATTGATGGACACTTGGTTTTTTATTTTTTATTTTTTTTATTTATTTATTTATTTTTTTTTTTTAAAGATTTTATTTATTTATTTGAGAGAGAGAGAATGAGAGAGAGAGAACACATGAGAGGGGATAGGGTCAGAGGACAAAGCAGACTCCCTGCTGAGCAGGGAGCCCGATGCGGGACTCGATCCCGGGACTCCAGGATCATGACCTGAGCCGAAGGCAGTCGCTTAACCAACTGAGCCACCCAGGCGC
>NC_138373.1:22826372-22837109 GCF_054177405.1 Leptonychotes weddellii
TCACCCCCAATTCAGGGAGTTTTGACAAATGTGTCCAGTCTTGTAACCACCACCACAGTCAGGAAGGATATAGAACATTTCCATCATCCCCCCAAATTCCCTTATTCCTTTGTAGTCAGTCAACTCTTCTTGCTACCCTCAGCCCCTGCCAAGCTTTTTTTCAGCACTTACAGTTTTGCCGCCTTTCTCAGAATATTTTAAAAATGGAATCATACAGTATGTCACCTTTTGAATCTGGCCTTCTTTCTCTCAGCATAATGCCTTTGTGATGCACCTGTGTATCAGTAGATCATTCCTTTTTTATTATGGAGTGGTAGTCCATTATATAGATGTATAATAATTTATGTACCCATTAATCAATCAAAGGAAATTTGGCCTGTTACAATTTTTTGGCAACTATGAATAAAACTGCTATAAACATTTGTGCATAGTTTTTTTTTGTGTGTGAATATAAGTTTTAATTTTTCTGGTATATACCTAGCAGTGGAATTGCTGGGTCATATGGTACATCTGGGTTTAACTTCATAAGAAACTGCCAAGTTATTTTCCAAAATGGCTGTACCATTTTGCATTCCAATCAGCATGAATGAGAGTCCCAACTGTTCCTTATACTTGCCAATACTTGCTATCATCATTAAAAGATTTTATCCATTCCGACAGGTGTGCAATGGTATCTCAAGGTGTGTTTAATTTGCATTTTCCTAATAATTGATGCTGATCATCATTGCATGCATTTATTTGTCATCTGCATAACCTCTTTTGTGAAGTGTCTGTGCATATATTTTGCCCATTTAAAAAATTGTATTCTTACCTATTTTGAGGATAAACACGATTCTTCTATAGAATTCTTATAGGTCAAGTTTGAGTGAATAGTAACCACAGCAGAGGGTTACTGGATAGCTGGCAGAGCACCTGGGTAGCTAAGATGGTTGAACATCTGCCTTTGGCTCAGGTCATGATCCCAGGGTCCTGGGATTGAGCCATATATCAGGCTCCCTGCTTGGCAGGGAGCCTACTTCTCCCTCTCCCTCTACTGTTCCCCTTGCTTGTGCTCTCTCTGTCAAATAAATAAATAAAATCTTAAAAAAAAAAAAACCACAACAATAATTATATAATGGGGCCTATTTAAAAAAAAATCTAAAATATGTAAAAGAATGTAGAACTCCTGAGACATTAAAGTAACACAACATCATATAAAAATTATACCATTGTTTTATTATTATTAAATTTTCAGAGTTCTTTATATATTCTGGATGTGAACCCTTTACCAGAAATGTGTTTTGCAAATACTTTATCACAGTCTGTGGCTTGCATTTTCATTGTCCTAATAGAGCCTTTTGAAGTTTAAAATGTTAATGAAGTCCAGTTTATCAAAATCTTTTTTTATGGATATGCTTTTGGTGTCATTTCTAAGAAATCTTTGCTTATCTCATGATCACACAATTTTATTCTGTGTTTTATTCTATGGGTTTTATAGTTTTACATCTTACTTTTAGGTCTGTGATCTATTTTGAATTAGTTTTTATATAAAGTATGTGTCAAAGTTTATTTATTTATTTATTTATTTATTTATTTATTTATTTGCAATGGCAAACCAATGATTTCAGCACCATTTTTTGAGACTATCCTTTTTGAAAAAAAATTTTTTTTGAGAGAGAGAGAAAGCATGAGCAGTGGGAGGGTCAGAGGGAGAGAGAGAGAATATCAAGCAGGCTCCATGCTCAGCACAGAGCCTGACTCAGGGCCACAAGATCATAACCTGAGCCAAAATCAAGAGTTGGATGCTTAACTGACTGAGCCACCCAGGTGCCCCTTCATTATTCATTTTTAAAACCCCTTTCAGAGACCTATCTTCAAAGTCCACCTGGAATACCCAGATATATTTAATTATTCCCTCACCTGTATCTTGGACACATTTCAGTTGTTATACTCTCATAATCTATTACAGTTTGTTTTCTTCCATGTTTGTGTCCCTGTTACACTATAAAATCCTTGGCAAACCAAGAAACAGACTCTTAACTATAGAGAACAAATTGATGGTTACCAGAGGGGAAGTCAGTGGAGGGGATGGGTGAAACAGGTGAAGGGGACTTAGGAGTGCACTTGTTGTGATGAGCACCAGGTGATGTATGGAATTGTGAATCACTGTATTGTACTCCTGAAACTAATATTACACTGTATGTTAACTAGCTGGAATTTAAATAAAAACTTAAAAAAGAAAGGCATTAGTCTCCATAAGCAGGTGCAAAAAAATATTTTTTAAACACTCAAGTGAAATATAACATATTGAAAGAAAAGTACACAAGCCATAAGTATTTAGCTCAATATATTTTCACAATGTGAACACCCTTGAATAACCAGCACCCCCAAAACACCATTGCATCCCCTTCTCTCCAAACGTAATTTCCATACTGAGTTCTAACACCATAGATTAGTTTTTGCCACTTAAAAATATATCAGTGGAATCAAGCAATGTGAGATTCATCCATATAATTACATGTAACTATAGTTAGTTGATTTTTATTGCTGAATAGGATTCCCTCATGTGAATATAGCACCATTTTATTTATCCATTTTGTTATTGTTGGACATTTGTGGTTATTTCTGTTTTTTTACATCAAGAACCATGTTGTTATGAACATTTTTGAGTTTGATTTTTGTTTCATGTGTGTAGCCAGTTCTGTTGGGTATCATACCTAAGAGTAAAATTGCTGGGTCATAAAATAAACATTGTTCAAAATTAATAGATTCTATTAAACAGTTTTCTAAAGTGCTTATATGAATGTAAACTCCCACTAGCAGTGTATGGGAGTTCCAGTTGCTCTAAGTTGTCAACAACACTTGATATTGTTAGTCTTTTTAGTGTTAGCCATTCTAGTGGATATGTAGTAGCATCTCATAATGATTTTATTTTGCATTTACCTAATGACTAATAATGTTAAACATCTTTTCTTCTGTCTATTGGCCATTTAGATATCTTTTCTTTTTTTTTTAAAGATTTTTTTTTTTTTATTCATTTGAGAGAGAGAATGGGAGAGAGAGCACGAGAGGGGGGAGGGTCAGAGGGAGAAGCAGACTCCCTGCTGAGCAGGGAGCCTGATGCGGGACTTGATCCTGGGACTCCAGGATCATGACCTGAACTGAAGGCAGTCGCTTAACCAACTGAGCCACCCAGGCGTCCTAGATATCTTTTCTTGGTGAAGTGACTGTTCAAGTCTTTTGTCCATTTTTTCTGTAGAGTTATTATTATTGATAATGATTTTTAGAAATTCTTTTATACTCTGGGTATGAGTCCCTTTTTAATGATATGTGTTGCAACTAGCTTCTGCCACTGTGAGGCTTGCCTTTCCCTTTCCTAATGATATCTTTTTTTTTCCCTATTGGTAGCCTTTTATGCACACATGTTCTTAATTTTAATAAATCCAATTTATTAATCTTTTCCTTTTCCTTTATGGTTAGTGCTTTCTATGGTCTGTCCAAGAAATCATTTCCTACCTGAAAATAATGAAGATACACTCCTATGTTACCTTCTAAAGCTTATTATTCTACCTTTTTTTTTTTTTAAAGATTTTATTTATTTATTTGACAGAAACAGAGATAGCGAGAGCAGGAACACAAGCAGCGGGAGCGGGAGAGGGAGAAGCAGGCTTCCCCCCGAGGAGGGAGCCCGATGTGGGACTCGATCCCAGGACCCTGGGATCATGACCTGAGCCGAAGGCAGACGCTTAACGACTGAGCCACCCAGGCGCCCTATTCTACCTTTTACATTTAGAGCTTTAAACCATTTGGGATTTATTTTTATGTATGGTGTGAGTCAGGGGTTAAGTTTTATTTTATTTTCCCATGTGGATATCCAATTGACCCAGCACTATTTTTGAAAAGACTAATTTCCTCATGTCCTTTCATATTATTATAAATTAAGTGCTTGTAGATGCATGGGTCTGTTTCTGGACTCCTGCATTTGTTTGTCTGTTTTCATGCCAGCATTACTGTCTTAATTTCTACCATTATAATAAGTCTTAATTCCTAATATAGCATGTGCTTCTACTTGGTTGTTCTTTAAGATTGTTTTGGCTAGTCTTGACCCTTTACATTTACATATTGGCTTCTCAATTTCCATAAAAACAGCAACTGGGAATTCAATGGGAATTGTGTTAAAGATCTATAGATCAGTGTGCAGAGAATTGACATAACTATAGCATGGAGTCCTCCAATCCATGACCATGGTTTATCCTTCTATGTATTTAGGTATTTTAAAATTCTTATCAGTGATATTTTAGAGCCTTTCATGTATCAATCTTACATATCTTTTGCTAGACTTATTCCTAGGCATTTGATATTTTAAAATATTGTTGTAAACAGAGTTTTTTATTGTCTAAATGTTTGCTGGTATATAAGAACACATTTGATGATTTTCTAATTATCTTGATGGACTAGTTTTTTTTTTTAAGATTTTATTTATTCATTTGTCGAATAGAGAGAGAGAGAGAACACAAGCAGGGGGAGCGGCAGGCAGAGGGAGAAGCAGACCCCCCACTGAGCAGGGAGCCTGATGTGGGACTTGATCCCAGGACCCTGGGATCATGACCTGAGCTGAAAGCAGACACTTAACTGACTGAGCCACCCAAGCATTTCTTGATGGACTAGGTTTTGAAAGCTTGTTTTTCTCTTGGGAGGTAGGTTGAGTTATGTACCCCAGTGTGCTCTCTGAGCCTCCCAGATCACTGCACATGGGATGCAGGGTTGCCATATTGTGCAACTTCAGGGAGCGTTATCCACACTGTAGCCCAGGAAGGCAACATTTACATAGAGCAGCATATAATTGTTGCCCTATGCATTGTCCAACCTTGACTACCCTGTCTGAAGTTTATGAAAGGTGGCAGACATTGATAGAATTACTCTTCTCTGAACTGGAAAATGCCTCTCTTAAATGACTCGTCTATCATTATTTTCCTCACTAAAAGGAAAAACTTTCCCTCCTTTGAGAAATGAAACAGCATCACTGTATGAGTGTGCTCCCCTCCCCCCTTCTCTGTAGTCTAACTCTTCATATTAAGTTTTATAGCCAATTACACTTCTCTCACCTCTGGAATCTAAAGTTAACAAGTTGGTTCTTGACTTAGCAAGGAAGAATGGGAAAACAATATTATGAAGGATGGGGAAGCGGGACATGATCTGGATAGGGCTGCCACCTGCAGCTCTACAGTTTGTGCACTGCACAAATGCCCCTGGCCACAGGGATGAGTTTGGAGGAAGAGGGCTGAAATCCAGTTCTCCTCTGATCGTCAAGCCGTGTGCTCTGGCATGGGGCTGCATCCATCCACAGAGGACGTTTTCTCCTGATTCGCCTGCTCAGATGGGGCACCTTTTTCCATTTATACAAAGCCATCTTGTAGGCTAGTGGATGCCTTGGTCTAGGCCTTGAAGGTTGGCGCATCTCTAAGTTGACCATCAATGGCTGCATTTATCAGCTTCTCTTGGCACAGATTAGTGGTATTGTCGGCATGCTGACAAAATGTTTCTGGAGAACTCCATGCCCTCTTCTACCCTTTCGGTTCACCTTTTATTGATTCTTCTCTCCTGCCTTTCTAAGCCCGAGCCAGGAACCCTCCTGTTATTAAAAGCAGTCCCAGTTGCCCATACCTTTCATTTCCTTTGAATTACATTAATTGCCTGACAGCTAAAAAGTGGGCTGGTATTTTCAGATTTCAGCTGCTGGCCAGCAAGAAATATTTACCAGCTCCTGCAGATTTATAAAGATGCCACAGAGATGCCTGGAGACTAACAATCAGAAAATACAGCAGCAAAACAACACCATTTTTCAAGGTTAAATGCTCAGAATGCTAAAAAGAAATTGTCCATAAAGCAAAATAGGGATTCGGAAGCAGGCAGCCTGTACCCTGGACAAAAGAAAGGAGCCAGAGGTTTAAAATAAGATTTCACAGCTTCACAATAATTATGAATTTAATAAGGGGAGCTTTATTTTTAATTTAGTTCCAGTCTGGCAGCCCATCTCCTCCCTCCCTCCCCCTCTCTGCGGCACGGTAATGCTCTTTAATGTGGCCCTAAGGCTGAGGTCACAGTGAGAGCGAGGAAAGGCCTCCAGCTGTAAGACTTTCTGACGAAGAAGTATTTAGACAGATAATGTTCCTGCCCCTCTGCAGGCAGTTGGGGCTAACTCCCACTGGCTTTACTCCCTCCTGGCAGTCAGAAATGTCTCTTGCTATGTAGGAAGACAGTAGGTTCTGAAAATTCCAACACAGGAAGATTTTTTTTCCCTGATAGGACCCCAGGCTTTGTCTCCTGTTCTCCAGGAGCAGAGTAATAAAACTCAGCTGAGGCCACCAAAAATGGACATAGACCCTTAGGCCAACACCGCTCCAGTGCTTACCTACCTCCCCCAAATAAGATGATTCAAATGTGGCTGGTGAAGGGCCACAGATTTTCAAGAAATGCTTTTTCACAGACTACCTTTTAGTGTGATCTGTTTTCAGGGCCAAACATATTTATGTGTTTGTTGTTCATTTGTTCATTCATTTATTCAGCAAATATTTAACGAGGTCCTTTCTTTCGAGGTGCTCTTTTTTATAGAGGTTAAATGAAATGAATTTAACACAATGTGAATCAATCTAAAGTGAACAGATCAGTGGCATTTAGTTCATTCACAATATTGTGCAACCATCACCTCCATCTATTTCCAAGACATTTCATTATCCCCAAATAAAAATCCATATCCACTAAACAGTTACTATCTCCAGCCTCTGGTAACTACCAATTTGCTTTCTGTCTCTATGGGTATATCTATTCTGGATATTTCACATAAATGAAATCATACAATATGAGACCTTTTATGTCTGGCTTCTTACATTTGCATAAATTTTTTGAGGTTCATCTACAGTATAACATGTATCAATACTTCATTCTTTTTTTCATGGTCAAATAGTATTCCATTTTATGTATAGACCACAATTTGTTTACTCACTCATCCATTGATGGACATTGAGTTGTTTCTACCTTTTGGGCTATTCTGAATAGTGCTACTATGAACATTCATGTACCATTTGTTCAGCTGTTCATTTTCAGTTCTTTGGGGAGTGGAATTGCTGGGTCATTGGGTAATTCTATGTTTAATTTGTTGAGAAACTGCCAAAGAGCTTTCCACAGGGCTGCACATTTTACATTCCTATTTCAAATGCTCTTTTACATGCTTAGATATATCAGTGAATAGAACTGGCCCTTACATTCTTGCTGGGAGAGGTAGACAATAAAGACAGAATAAATATGTACAATATAGAAGGTGATCTCTTCTAGGCAAAAAAAGAAAAAGCAAAGCAGGGTAAGGGGGATTGGGAGTGTGGTGGAGCAGTGGACAGCAGGTTATAGTTTTTAATAGGATGCTCATGACAACATTCACTGAGAAGGGGAGATTGGAACAAAGACTTGAAGGAGGTGAAAGAATGAGTCAAGAGGATATCTGGGGGAAGAGTATTGTAGGCAGAGGGAACAGTAATGCAAAGGTCCTGGAGCACCTGGCTTGTTTGTGGAACAAGAAGGAGGCCAATGTGGCTGGAACAGAGTAGGCAGGGGCTGGGGAGAGGGGTAAGAAAAGAGATCAGAAAGGTAATAGGTGGCAAGATCGTGTGCAGCCTCACAGGCCATTTTAAGGACTTTGATTTTGAACTGAGTGATATGAGAAGCCATGGGAAGGTTTTGACCATAGTACTAATGTTTAAAGAGGAGGCATTGGAATTGTCTGGGTGAGAGATGATGGTGGGATCATACCAGAGTGAAAACAGTGGAGATGGAGAGAAGTGGTTAAATCTTGGATATAGTTTGAAGATAGAACCAATGAAATTTCTTTATGGATTGGATGAGGGTTGTGTGTGGGAATGACAGGAGTCATCAATAACCAAAGTCTTTGGCGTCAGCAATGGAAAGGAAGGGATTGTTGTCATCTGGTATGGGACAGGCTATGGAGAGAATGGAGTTTTGGGGGGAGAAAATCAGTTTTGGACATATTGTGTTTGAGATGCTTCATCAACACTAGATGTCTACTAAATTTTAGTCTTTGAGGTTTGTATTGGAGGACAGAGCTGAAAGAGAGGGGTTGGAATGGCTGATATTTAGCAAGGCAGCACCTCTAGATAGAGGTAGTAGCTTGCTCCACTGTAAGTTCAGGGAGAGCCCTTTATAAGGGGTCCAGAGAAATTTCTGCAACAGCTAGTTTTGCTTGGTGAAAATAATGAGTGGTAGAGACGGTGGCAAAATGAAGAACAGGTCCTATCTAAAGGGGACTCAGTTCCAGCTAATTTTTTCCCTTTGAGAATCTGGGCTTAGTGTTGTTAGATCTTCAGCTTTTTCAAGGATAACCAAAAGTTTGGATTCTTATGTGAAGTCTCCAAATTAAAAAAAATCAACTAGCCAACAGCTATGTAAGACATTGTTTTTTTTCAGTTAAAGATATTTGAATATGAACTATATATGTCATATGATATTATGGAATTATTGTTTATTTGCTTGAGTGTGATAATGGTATTGTGGATATATTGGAGAATGTACTTATTACTAAGAAATCCACACTGAAGTATTCCAGAGTGAAGTATTCTGTTGTCTGCAATTTATTTCCAGATAGTTCAGAAAAGAAATGTGTGTGTATGTGTCAGGTATATCTGAATAGTAATTATACTATTATTTGAACTTTTCTTTAGACTTGAGAATTTTCAAAATAAGAAGTTAGGTGAGGTGTGGAGGGAGGAAACATAGCCAAATAAAAATGTTTACAGGCAGGGGCTGACCTATAGGGGTTGCCAGTTTTCAACCTCTGCCCTAATGAAATATTTTCTTATTGTATTATTTTTGTTATGGAACAAAATAACCTTATTTATTCCATATGTTTATATGGAATAAAAATAACCTTATTATACATCTGCATTTTATACATCCTCAGGACTGTTAGTGTCCCCAAGATAGAGAACGTATCTTTTTCCTTGAATAACTTTGGCCTCAATTTCAATTAGATAGGAGGAGTTCAAAAGCCAAATAGTTGTTCCTTGTGATAATTATACAAATTATGCTCCACCAGAAGAAGAGGAGCTTAATCACTGTGGATTCCTACAAAGTGGTTGGAATGAGATTCATAATACTGGCTCACAGGAAAGACACCATCTTGAAAGCTTCCTGTGAAAATTTTGTTAAATGACACACAACAGAAATACAAGACACATGCCTTCCTCTATCTCCTTTACCGTCCTTTGTCTGCATAAATGACTCCTGAAGTCGCTTGTAGATCTATGATTTAATTACTCAGAGTTTAGGACCCACCTGATGGGTAAGCCCTCCTTGAGTATTTCTTTTCAGGACCTGGGACAGCGCTCAGCGTATGGTAAGTCACTCTGTAGGTAACTGTTGAAAGAATGAACTGCGCATCTACTTATATCCATCGCTAGAAAAGGGAATCTGCATTTTACATCACATCTATTATTTATTGGGGAGGTGCTTGTGTGAGATTTCCTGTATGAGTTTGGGATATGCTGAGAGATTTTATTTTGGGTGTTCAATCTTAGGCGCTTTTTCCCACATGGGTCACAGAACTGGTCCATCTTCAGGAACATAAAAAAGCAATGTTCAGATTTCAAGTTGCTCATAAATCTGCTTCCAGCATTATCATTTTTTATCTGCCTACTTTTGTTTCCCCTGAGTTCAAAGGAAATGCTTTACCTTAGAAATGATTCACTACTTCTGGGCCACTGAGGGCTTTGAAAGCCACACAATAGAAGTTCCATTTCAAATCCCCCCATTTATAATCATGGGGGAAAACTGGGTGTTGTCTTGGGGGTTATCAATGATTTCACAAAACTCCACCTTTGTTCCTCATGTGTCCATTTTTCAAAAACTTACTACTCAAATCTCTGAGAGTTGTTGCCTCTGAGGAAACATTTATCTTTGCTTTGACATCATTTGCACTGTATCCCTTTTCAGTTCTCCTTTCTAACATGGGATAAATGTCTCTATGGGGTTTGGAATGAAGAGTTACATCTTGCAGTATGTTTGGGAGTGTGTAGAAACCCTGTTTCTCGCCCCCATACCTTGGGTCAGAAGATGGGGGAATAACCAGTTAAGACAGAGGGGTTTGGGTGATGTTATGTGTTGAATTGTGACCCCCTATTCATATGTTGAACCTCTAACCCCCCAGTATTTCAGAACATGATCTTATTTGGAGATAGGGTCTTTGTACCTGTAATTAGTTAAGATGAGATCATACTGGGGTAGAGTGGAATAATCCAATATAACTGGTGTCCTTGTAAAAAGGGGAAATTTGGAGACAGACATGCACACAGGGAGAATGCTGTGTCAAGTTGAAGGCAGAGATCCACTATCTAGAAATGCCAAAGATGACCAGCAAACCATCAGAAGCGAGGAGAGAGGCATGGAACAGATTCCAGCCTCAGAAGGAGCCAGTCCTGCCAACATCTGGATCGCAGGCTTCCAGCCTCTGAACTGTGAGACAGCACATTTCTGTTGCCTACGTCACCCAGTTAGTGGTCTCTTGTTAAGGCAACCACAGGAAACTAAAGCAGGTGATATGCATATGACATTTGTCTACGGATCTGTATTTGCTTGGAAGACAATATAGTATAGTGATTAAATAATTGCATTTTTAGGACCAAACCCCTAAAGTTTCAATTCCTAGCTGGGTAATCTGGGAGAATTACTTACCATTTCTTTTTTTTTTTTTTT
>NC_138373.1:22837209-22844312 GCF_054177405.1 Leptonychotes weddellii
ACTTACCATTTCTGAGCTTCCAGTTTCCTCAGAATAAAATGGAGACTAATAGAGATTTAGACCTGATTGGACCATCTCATGGATTAAATGAGATAATGTATGTGGGGCAGTAGGCCAAATATCTGTCACATAGTAAGCACTTGCTGGGGGAAAGTTATTATTATGGTTATTATTAGTGATAATTGGCAACATTTACTGAGTCCAAAAGAGACCTCTGCTACCTGGATTTTTAAAATGTCTCCTCGGATCACACTTAGCCAATGACTGCAACTTCCCCTCTTTGATCCCTGCTCTAAAGGCTAACGGTTTGGGGCCCTATGCCCATCTCTTCCCTTTCAGGGATTTAATCTCCCCCTGTCAAGGGCTTGTTGTAATTGACGCACAAGAAGACCCACTTGCCATTTAAACAAGTGAAAGTAAGATGGTTCTAGAAACTGGGTGAGAATTCAGAGTGGCTACTTACCAGGATCATGTATTCATTCACATTCAAACCAGGCATATATTTTGAAAGTCAGTGGCCTTGATGCAGAATCTGACTCAGAATGGGTTGTTTTGTCTGTCTCCTGTGAGCAGGGGAAGGGATGCAGTGTAATAATCATCCCAGAACAACTCCCACTTATTGAAACACATGCCAGGTGCTGGACATTGCTGTAGGACCATTACCCTTTAAAATTCTTTGAGGTTAGATAATATTACTATCCTCGTTTTACAGATAAGGAAACTGAGGCACAGAGAAATTAAGAAACTTGATCAAGGCCACATGTAATTAATGACAGAATCAGGATTTGAACCCATATCTCTCACAGTGCAAAGCCCATGTTCTTATGAGCCACTGCCTCAGCAGTCCAGGAATCCAGAGCCTTCAGGTGTATATCTGAAATGGATTGTGAACGAGGCATAGAATGCTGGCGCATTAAAAAAAAAAGACAAACCCAAACAAAAACCTGCCATGAATTGATGGCTGGAGCAAAATGAACCTCTTGCCAATGTCCAAATTCAGTGATTGTACCTGAGATTTGTTTTAATTTTACAAGCGTCTTGAAGCCATTAATCTTGCCAAGCATTATGGTGCAGGTGCGTTTTGCCAAGTGGTTCCTCAGGAGCATTTTATTATGATAAAAATCACAAGTGTGACCTCAGTCTTTTTATTTGGTGTATTCTCCATTGTTTTCTATGATAGGCGATATTTCTGTAGTTCGCCAACCTCCTCAGTCCCGGTTTGTTTAGGGAAAGAATATTAATTAGTGATGCTAAGGAGACCATGAGCTGCAAATGAAATTTT
Organism: Leptonychotes weddellii; assembly: GCF_054177405.1. NCBI lineage: Eukaryota > Metazoa > Chordata > Mammalia > Carnivora > Phocidae > Leptonychotes > Leptonychotes weddellii. The sequence goes on from NC_138373.1 coordinate 22,838,492, forward strand.
GATAATGGAATTCCTTCGACTGTCTTTGCTCCCCAAGGCATTCTCTGTAGTCCAATTGAATGTAATTATTAACATAAGAATAATAATAATAATTAGTGTTTTTTCCTACTTGGAAAACTGCAAGCTTCTGTCCATCTATTGGCCTCAGTTCAAAGTGGAAAATAGAGTCTCATTTTATATCTTATTTTCCTCTATCATTTTTGCTTTGCTCAACTCGTTCTAAGCCTGGTGGCTGGACCCTTATAATGGTCCCTATTGGACTTTTGGGGAAAATTAAAAAGATTCTTGTTCCTGTTTGAAAGGGAAGTCTGTCCCAAGTGGAAATCCTCAAATAGGCTAACTTCCCTTTTCCACTAGAGGTTGTCTTGAAGCTCTATTTGTGCACTGTAAACCATTCAAGATTTTTACAAAACCTCTCCTGGTTTCCAGTATCTCTCTCTCAGTCCATTATCTGGACACACTGAGCTGCACGTTTCCAAAAAAGCAAGTCTGGTTTTCCAACTTCTTTGCTGAAAAACCTTGATAAGCTTCCCCCTGCCCTTAGGATAAAATTCAAATTTCTTCTCATGCCCTGATGTTGTGACTTGTCTGCTCACCCAGGCTTACCCCTCCTCACTCCATCCGCCTCTCTACTTCAATCATTTAGGCATCTTTTGTTTTTTGCAGAGAGACTAAGCCATCTCATCTCTGGCCTCAGCATGTGCTGTGAACGGAACACCCTAATTCAGGACTTGATTTAGGCACCAGGTTCTCTTAGAATCTTTTCGGTCTTTACAGGTCAAGTGAAATGCCTGATGTTAATTTTAGGGAAGTGTAAGACTGCACATTCACAGATAGACCTTGATGGGACATTGCCTAAACCTCATGGAAACCCAGGAATTTTGTAACATTGCTTAAGATTCTCCAGGCCAACCATCCTTCTTAGTTTCCATTATCCTAAAATCATAGCGTCCACTAATATAAGGGGTGTTGTACCCCTTATGGAAGGCCCCACCCCTCTTGATGCCCACTGTGCCCCCATCATAACATTTCATGTTGAACTGTCATTATTTCACATGTGTGGCCCCTTGACTACACACAACATGACTGGGGTCTGTTTTGTGCAGTGTTATATTCTCAACACTTAGCCCAGTGTTTGGTGCACTGTAGGCACTTAAGATTTGTCTACTTGAGTGAAGCCTATTTGTTAGAATATTGGATGCGATGCAGTTTTATTTAGTACTTAAACAACACACAGTGGATGGGGTAGCATATAGGAAAAAAATCACATCAAGTAACTGTGTGGATAGTATAGCTGAATTCGGAATCTTGATCTAGAAGAAGGGTTTGCAAATTACAGCCCGTAGGCTGAATCAAGCCCACTGCCTGATTTTATAAATGAAGTTTTATTGGGATAATGCCATGCCCACTGAATTGCATATTGTCATTGGCTCTTTTGTGCTGCGATGGCAGAATTGAATAGTCGTGACCAAGACCGTATGGCCCGCAAAGCCTCAAATACTTACTCTCTGGATCTTTACAGAAAATGTTTGCTGACTCCTGGCCTTGAATGCCACTCCCAACACATTCATTCCTTTAATGAAGACTTATTGAGCACCTACTATGTTTCAGGGATTCTTCTAGGGATATACAGTGAGCTGTACAGGCAGAGTTCTTTCACACGGGAACTTACGGTTCAGGGGAGGGTGGGGAGAGTAGGAAATAAGCAAATAAACAAGCCGACATAACTGTAGATTGCCCAGGTGCCCAAGTGCTACAGTTATATTGAGACAGGCCGAGGTGATGGAGGGGCCAGGTAGCTCGGCTACTTTAGAAGAGCACACCGGGGCTAAGATCTGGATGAGGAGAAGGAACCAGTGCAGGCAGGAGAGGCAAAAGGACTAAGACCCTGCGGGACAACACATTTGTCCTATTGTAGGAACACAGACAGGATGTGTGCGGCTGGAGTGCAGTGACTGTGGAGGAGGATGGGCCAGGATGATGTTGGGGAGACAAGTGGGCAGGGCCGGACCATGCTGGACCTGGTGTGGTCCTGGGAGAGAAGTTTGGACTTTATTCCTAGTGTGATGGAAACCCAGTGGAGGGTTTTCAGCAGAGGAGTGCCAAGATCAGCCTAACTGGTTGCTATTGGAAAGACGGTTCTGTTATTTGGCCACAGCCTTTGTAAAGTGGCTTTCGAGACTCAGCCACTGCAGGCAGATCTGACAGCAGCCAGCCTGGTAACAGATGTTCTGTTTCAGGTGCCATACATCAAACCCGTTGACTTCCTACTTCTGAGAACCCCCAAAGCAGCCCAGACCTCACCCTCAGGGGCCCCACATTAGGTTGGCCAGACACTGTTTATTGGGTTTACAGACAATGGAGCAGCTGTCGAAATTCTGCCTCAATTCTTTTCTGCAAGCAGCGAGCTGCAGGAACTCCTTGCAGGAAGGACTCACTGGGGATGCGGGATGCACCAGACTTGTTGGCACCTGCAGCCTGGTTCTTGTTTTGATGTTTGAATGATGGTTGGTGGAGATGGGGGAAGGAGGTAGGTCTGTGGGCATTCCTCTTTCACTTTCTCCCCCAGCACCAACCCCCTGTCCCAGCCCCAAGAGGATATCTAAAGCTCTTCATTTTTCTGGCCTTGGGAGGAGGGAAGGAAACTAATATTCATTGAGCAGCAACTTGAGGCTGGCTAGTTATTGTTGGTAGTTACCAATTTCCTTCCTTCCTTCCTTCCTTCCTTCCTTCCTTCCTTCCTTCCTTCCTTCCTTCCTTCCTTCCTTCCTTCCTTCTCTCTCCCTCCCTCCCTCCTTCCCTTTCTTCCTTCCTTCCTTCCATTCTTTCATTCTTCCATTCTTCCATCCATCCATTTTCTAAGAAATTTATTGAATGCTTTCACATACCAGACACTGTTCTGGGCCCTGGGGAGAAGCAGTGAACACAACAGACAAAGTCCCTAACTCCCTTGGCACTGATCTCTGGCAGAGAAGACAGACCCTACACAAATGACTATAAATTGGGTGGATAGCTCCTAGGATGAAAAATGAATTGTGATGGGACAGAGAGAGAGTGTGGGCAATTTTCTATAGGAAAGGGATGGGCCAGGGAAGGCTTCTTTGAAAAGGGGATATTTGAGCAGGAAACTGAAGGAAATAAGGGAGGTAGGCACCAAACTTTCTGTGGATGTAGGTCATTGTTATTCCTTCTTAGAGAAGAGACTGCCAAGGGTTGGAGGAATTCAGTGGCTCTCTTGAGGTCAGAAGACAGTGGCCGCTGTAGCAGCTGCATTAACAGAGAAAATCTACTAGGTGTTCCATGTCGGGTACTGGATTAAACATTTTATTTATATCATCTCATTTAATCCTCACAACAAACCTGCGAGGTAAAGTTAATTATTATTGGGGCGCCTGGGTGGCTCAGTTGTTAAACGTCTGCCTTCGGCTCAGGTCATGGTCCCAGGGTCCTGGGATCGAGCCCTACATCGGGCTCCCTGCTCAGCGGGGAGTTTGCTTCTCCCTCTCCCTCTGCCTGCCGTTCCCCCTGCTTGTACTCTCTCTCTGTCAAATAAATAAATAAAAAATCTTAAAAAAAGACAATTATTTTTAGTCTTATTTTAGAGATGATACTGAGGGTCAGAGAGGTTATGTAACTCAGCCAAGGCCACAAAGCTAATAAGTGAGAAACTGAGATTCTAACCCAGGTTCACTGGTCTCCAGGACCCTATACCCCTTCTCAGACCACAGCTGATGAAGCTAGAATTTGGAATGAAGTCTCTTTCTGAAAACTCCTCTTTTCCAGTAGGCCAGGGCTACTCCAGACTTTCAATGGAAAGCTCAGTCCTTTGATTAATGCCCTGGCATGTGGCTGGTTAGATGGGTATTGAAAGCGTCCAAGGTGATGGGGAATTGATGACCACAGGCATCACATGTCCCATCATCTCTGATTTGCAGAGACCTCCCTGTGACCAAGCGTGAGCCAAGAGCTTGGGTGTCCAATGAAAGTTGATAGAGACCTAGATTTCTCTTTGAAAGGAATGGGCAAGGCAGCTCCATTGGCTTGAAAAAACATTTACTCACTACTTACTACAAACATGGAATAGAGTTGTATGTATAAGGCTGTTAGCAAGAATGCATTTGCTCTGCTGAGTTATAGGCTCCATGGAGCTATTCAATATTCTTACAGCATTCCTCCCTCCCTCCCTCCCCCCTTAGTCCCTCCCCCCCTCCTTCCTTCCTCCCACACTGTGCCTGGTAATGGACAGGGAGTCAAGGCTCCTGTCCACATGAAGAATGTATTTCAGAAGGGAGGGTGAAATGAGGTGGTGCATGATGAAGGATGACATGAAGTAAATGAGTAGAGGAACTGGATGATCTCAGATAGTGAGAGGGTTGAGGGCTGCCACAGTGCCGTGTGGTGGAGAGACACTAGGATGTCTGCTTACACTGGGTGGTGAGTTGAAGCCCCATAGAGCAGGAACAGGTGAACAGAATGCTGGTGAGGATCCACAGAAGAGCATTTCAGGTGGAGGGAACATCTCCACAGACGGAAAACTGGGCCTGGAGGTACATGCATGGCCTCAGCTATGGTGATAATTATCTGGTTACACAAGTATTTTGTTGAGATTTGCAAAAAAGAAATAAGGGAGAAGGCAAGCATGGAAAAAAAGCCATGAAATTTCAAGTCTGTGAACTCTTGAAAGTGGTCGGTTCTTTGTAACTTTTAAGTTGTGGGAGAGCTGCCCTGAGAGTCTTTTCTAGAACATCAGAAGAGTATGGTCCTAGAGAAGGGGGCGCTAAAAGAGAAAATTTAAAAAAATGTGTACTTAAAAATAATTTTATTAGGGGAAATTCCAAATGTATGTGAAAGTAGAGAGAATAACATAATAAATCCCAAGCTACCCTTCACCTAGTTTCAGCAATGATCAACTCATGGTCAGTCTTGTTTTGCTCATGCCCCTATACACCCCCATCCACATTATTTTGTTTATTTGTTCATTTTTTAGATTCCATATGTAAGTGAAATTATATGGTGTTTGTCTTTCTCTGTCTGACTTATTTCATTTAGCATAATGCCCTCTAGGACCATCCACGTTGTCACAAATGGCAAGATTCCATTTTTTTTTTTTTTGTGGATGAGTAATATTCCATTATGTCTTTGTCCATTCATTTACTGATGGACACAGGCTGCTTCTATATCTTGGCTCTTGTAAATAATGGTGCAATAAACATAGGGGTGACCCTTCCACATTATTTTATTTATTTTTTAGAAGTCAATTAAATAAGTCAATTTCATGCTTAGGAGTATACTTTTCTCTAGAACTGAAATTGAAAACAAATTTTTTCAGCAGAAGCTATAATCACTAAATAGATATAAACACGTGAAGAAAATTATTTTATAGATACAATAATCAAAACCATTTTAACTTTGTGGTGATGTAATTTGGGTTTATAGTCTGTGGTTTTCTTTTTTTTTTAATTCTATTTTTGTTATGTTAGTCATCATACATACATCATTAGTTTTTGATATAGTGTTCCATGATTCATTGTTTGCATATAACACCCAGTGCTCCATTCAATAGGTGCCCTCCTTAATACCCATCACAGGGCTAACCCATCTCCCCACCCCCTTCCCCTCTAAGACCCTCAGTTTGTTTCTCAGAGTCCATAGTCTCTCATGGTTCATCTCCCCCTCCGGTTTCCCCCCCTTCATTTTTCCCTTCTACTATCTTTTTTTAACATATAATGTATTAGTTGTTTCAGAGATACAGGTCTGTGATCCATCAGTCTTACACAATTCAAGCACTCACCATAGCACATACCTTCCCCAATGTCTATCA
>NC_138373.1:22844412-22897429 GCF_054177405.1 Leptonychotes weddellii
AAGATTTTATTTATTTATTTGAGAGAGAGTGCGGGAGAGAGCACAGAGGGAGAGGGAGAAGCACACTCCCCTCTGAGCAGAGAGTCCAATGTGGGGCTCGATCCCAGGACCCTGAGATCACAACCTGAGCCAAAGGCAGACGCTTAACCAACTGAGCCACTCAGGCGCCCCTAGAATTTGTTTTTCCCCCTGTAACACAAACATTTTATTTGTAAAGATTTATTTATTTATTTTGAGAGAGAGAGAGAAAGGGGAGGGGCAGAGGGAGAGGGATAGAGAGCATTTCAAGCAGACTCTCTGCTGAGCATGGAGCCTGACATGAGGCTCCATATCACAACCCTGAGATCATGACCTGAGCTGAAACCAAGAATTGGTCACTTAACTGACTGAGCCATCCAGGTGCCCCAACACAGACATTTTAAGTGCACCAATTCAAAACTAAAATAATTAACTTCCATCAAATTCTTTCCTCTGCTGCATTCCCTATCTTTGTTAATAACCCTGTCCCTCTACCAGTTTATCCAAATGTGAAACTATGTAATGGCTGGCGTATCTTTCAATCTGTAGGTTTCCCCTTCAGTTCTTTTATTACTAGAAAAATGGGTTATTTATCCCTCAGAGCCTTGAAACTCGAAATATAGTCCATGGATCAGAAGCATCAGCATCACGTGAGAGCTTGTTAGAAATGCAGTCTCAGGCCCTCCCCTAGCCTGCGGGCTTAGAATCTGCATTTTTTAAAAAAGATTTTATTTATTTATTTGAGAGAGAGAGAGTGCACAGCATGGGGGAGAGGGGCAGAGGGAGAGGGAGAAGCAGACTCCCTGCTGAGCAGGGAGCCTGACACGGGGCTTGATCCTAGGACCCCGAGATCATGACCTGAGCTGAAGGCAGAGGCTTAACTGACTGAGCGCCCCATGTGCCCCTAGAATCTGCATTTTAACAAGATCCCCAGGTGTTTTATGTGCACATTACAGTGTGAGAAGCACTGCTGCAGTTTCCTACGGTCTAGATATTGCTGATTACTCTGTGGTGTCATTTGGCATGTTCCTCTATCTTCCATGTTTCCTGTACATTGGTAGTTGGATCTATAAGTTTCATCAGGTTTAGGCCTGATATTGTGGTTTTTTCGTTTTTTGTTTTTTTGGCAAGACTACTTCATAGGTGGCCATGTGTTTATCCATCAGGAGCACCTAAAATCTGGTCATCTCTTGTTTTGTGCTGTTAGCTGCTGCATGATTCATGCCTGGGTCCATGAGTTCATTAGGGGATTATAAAACAGAGCAAGGGGTTGACCTGAACAGACCTGGTTTGTTCTGGAAGTGGTTCATTTCTTTCCCTTTTAGTTGTCATTTCTCTAACACTAATAATGTATAGCACCAAGTGTGGTTTAGGCACTGTTTTAAGGACTTTACATAAACACTAACTCATTTGTTAATCCTCACAAACCGCTCTGGAATACTGTATTAGTTTCCTCTTGCTGCCGTAACAATTTGCCACAGGCTTCCTGGCTTAAAACAACACCTATTTATTATCTGACGGTTCTGCGGGCCAGAAGTCCAAAGTTGGTCTTGGTTCACATCAAGGTGTTGGCAAGAGCGCACTTTTTCTGGAGCCTCTGAAGGAGAATCTTGCCTTTTCCAAATTTTAGAAACCACTTGCATTCCTCCCCTTCTATCTTCACAGCCAGCAGTATCACATCTTCAAATCTCTGACTTTCTTTTTCCTCCTGCTTCCACACTTAATGATATATTGTGGTTATATTGGTTCACCCGGATAATCCAGAATAATCTCCCTATTTTAAGGTCAGCTGACCTTAGTTGCTCTGTGCCATAGAACCTAACATATTCACAGGGTCTAGGACTTAGAACCTGGACATCTTTGAAGGGTCATTTTTTTCTGCCAACCACAATCAGGCTCTGTGGTTCCTGCTTTCAGACGGGGAAAATGAAATCCATCCAGGTGCCGTAGTTTACTCGAGCTCACACACATCCTAACTGTTGGAGTTGGGATACAAACATGGGGAGTCCAGCTCCAGAGTCCATGTTTTGAACCCTGTAGATGTAAGGTCACTTTAATTGTTTTTGCTTAACACTAAATTTTCTGAGTCCTTGACCTTGCCAACCAGCCTACATTTTAGGGACATTGAACCTGATGGTTATCAGAGGGGTTCCTGTACACAACCCGTCAATTGGTGAATTCATTGCCTTCTGGTATGGTGAGTTGGCATTTGCCTCCAAAAATGTGGCAAAATGGGTTTCTTCTATGTTCAGTTTGTTTCTCTTTAGACCCAGTCAGTTGTCAACTACATTGGGGAAACTGAGTCAATCAAACAGCAATTCTTAACCTTGTGTGTGTACGTGTGTGTGCCGCAGACACCTTTGGCATCTGGTGAAGTCTATGGATGCCTTATCAGAACAAAATGGAAAATAAATGCAGAAAGTAAGATGTGTAGAATTATAAAGGAATTCCTTTGTAATTATCCTAAAATATGATGATCAAAATTTTAAAAACCACCAAATTTGTGTCATAGTAATATATGCTTCTTTACTAATGCATAAAATAACAAGATTTAGTGGTGGGTCTAATAACTATTTAATTTCAATTAGTGATGCATGTAGGCAATATATCGAGGTGTCTACAATGACTGTAATGAGTTATGAAAATATTCGTGATTTATATTGGTAACAAAGTCACAGATACTGTGAATATTACTGTGGTTTGTTGCCTACATTTATAATGGAAGCAAATGCTAAAAATCAGAGGTTACAGAAAATGGGGATTTTTCCATTCAAGTTCACAGACCCACTGAAGTCCATCTACAAACCTCAGGTTAGGAACCCTGCCTAGTATCTCACTGATGTGTGCTACTCAGTCCCTATTTCTCTTAATTTAACAGAACCCAACAAGTATCAGTTGAGACTCCACTCTGGGCAAGACATGTGCCAGCTACTTGGTGTAGAACACCAAACCAAACAGATCTGTTCTTGCCCTGAATCTTTAGGTGGCTCTGGGCACTGTGGTCTTTTATTATTGAAAGATTTATTATTTATTATTAAATTTATTAGATTTATTATTTATTATTAAAAGATTTCTTTTAAGTTCCACCCCCCTCCCAGGGTTTTATATTTTAACTATTCAATCTGACCACAAGCTCTTGGAAAGCACAAGTGATCCTGAACCTTTCCTCTTGCTCGGCCTCAGATGGTAGGCACTGCAGCGATAGGAGGTTCAAAGGTCAGCATTTCCCAAAGTGTGGTATGTGCTCCTCTGGTGGTATACAGAATGATTTTCAATGGTACATGGAAAACACATTTTTCCAGTCTATCAACAATGAATTTATTTTATTTTTTAAAAGATTTTTATTATTTTGTCAGAGAGAGGGAGAGAGAGAGAGGCAGGCAGAGGGAGAAGCAGGCTCCCCACTGAGCAAGGAGCCCAATGCAGGACTCAATCCCAGGACCCTGGGATCATGACCTGAGCTGAAGGCAGACGCTTAACTAACAGAGCCACTCAGGTGTCCTGACAATGAATTTATTTTAATATATATAAAAAGAAACATAAAACAGGCCCGCCTCAACACATGATATGGGTTGCTATTGTTTGGGATGAAGGATTTTTTTTTTTAATTATGGTGAAAAACCCATAACATTAAATTTACCATCTTCACCATTTTTTTAATTTTTAATTTTTTAATTTAAATTCAATTAGCCAACACATAGTACATCATTAGTTTCAGATGTAGAGGTCAGTAATTTATCAGTTTTATATAACACCCAGTGTGCATCACATCATGTGCCTTCTTTCATGCCCATCACTCAGTTACCCCATCCCCCCACCCACTCCCCTCCAGCAACCCTCAGTTCCTTTCCCATAGTTAAGAGTCTCTCATGGTTTGCCTCCCTTTCTGAGTTCTTCCCATTTCGTTTTCCCCCCCTTCCCCTATGGTCCTCTGTGCTGTTTCTTATATTCCTCATATGAGTGAAACCACATGATAATTGTCTTTCTCTGATTGACTTATTTCACTTAGCATAATACCCTCCACTTCCATCCATGTCAATATGAAAGGTAAGATTGCATCCTTTCTGATGGCTGAGTAATATTCCATTGTGTGTGTGTGTGTGTGTGTGTGTGTGTGTGTATCTTCTTTAACCATCCATCTGTTGGACATCTGGGCTCTTTCCAATGTTAGGCTATTGTGGACATTGCTGCTATAAACATTGGGGTACAGGGGCCCCTTTGGATCACTACATTTGTATCTTTGGGTAGATACCTAGTCATGCAATTGCTGTGTCATAGGGGTAGGTCTATTTTTGACTTCTTGAAGAACCTCCATACTGTTTTCCAGAGTGGCTGTACCAGCTTGCATTCCCACCAGCAGTGTGACAGGGTTCCCCTTTCTCCACATCCTTGCCAACATTTGTTGTTTCCTGACTTGTTAGTTTTAGCCATTCTGACTGGTATGAGGTGGTATCTCATGGTAGTTTTGATTTGTATTTCCCTGATGGCAAGTGATGTGGAGCATTTTTTTGTGTGTCTGTTGGCCATTTGTATGTCTTCTTTGGAGAAATGTCTGTTCATGTCTTCTGCCCATTTATTGACTGGATTATTTGTTTTTGGTTGTTGAGTTTGAGAAGTTCTTTGTAGTTCTTGGATATTTGTCTTTTATCTGTCATTTGCAGATATCTTCTCTCATTCCACAGGTTGCCTTTTAGTTTTGTTGACTGTTTCCTTTGCTGTACAAAATCTTTTTATCTTGATGAAGTTCCAATAGTACATTTTTGCTTTTGTTTCCCTTGCCTTTGGAGATATGTCTAAGAAGAAGTTGCTGCCTATGTTCTCCTCTAGGATTTTGATGGATCCCTGTCTCACATTGAGGTCTTTCATCCATTTTGAGTCTATTTTTACGTATGGTGTAAGAAAATGGTCCAATTTCATTCTTCTGCATGTGGCTGTCCAATTTTCCCAACACCATTTATTGAAGAGACTGTCTTTTTTCCATTGGGTATTCTTTCCTGCTTTGTCAAAGTTTAGTTGGCCATAGAGTTGACCATTTCTGGGCTCTCTATTCTGTTCCATTGACCTATGTGTCTGTTATTCTGCCAGTACCATACCATCTTGATGATTACTGCTTTGTAATATAGCTTAAAGTCTGGCTCTGTGATGTCACCAGCTTTGGTTTTCTTTTTCAACATTCCGCTGGTGATTCAGGGTCTTTTCTGGTTCCATGAAAATTTTAGGATTATTTGTTCTAGCTCTGTGAAAAATGTCAGTAGTATTTTGATAGGGATTGCATTGAATGTGTAGGTTGCTCTGGGTAACATAGACATTTTAGCAATATTTATTCTTCCAATCCATGAACATGGAACATTTTTCCATTTCTTTGTGTCTTCCTCAATTTCTTTCATCAGTGTTCTATAGTTTTTAGAGTACAGATCCTTCACCTCTTTGGTCAGGTTTATTCCTAGGTATCTTGTGTTTTTTGGTGCAATTGTAAATGGGATCAATTCCTTAATTTTTCTTTCTTCTGTCTCATTGTTAGTGTATAGAAATGCACCTGATTTCTGTGCATTGATTTTATATCCTGCCATGTTGCTGAATTCCTGTATGAATTCTAGCAGTTTTGGGAGTTTTCCACAAAAAGTATCATCATCTGTGAAGAGTGCGAGTTTGACTTCTTCTTTGCCAATCTGAATAGCTTTTATTTCTTTTTGTTGTCTGATTGCTGAGGCTAGGACTTCTAGTACTGTGTTGAACAACCCATCTTTGCCATTTTCAAGTATACTGTTTAGTACTATTAATTATTATTATTTTAAAAAAGATTTTATTTATTTGAGAGAGCGAGCAAGTGCAAGCTGGGGGAGAAGCAGAGGGAGAGGGGGAAGCAGACCCCCCACTGAGAAGGGAGCCCAACGTGGGGCTTGATCCCAGGACCCTGGGATCATGACCTGAACCAAAGGCAGATGCTTAACTGACTACACCACCCAGGCGCCCCTAGTACTGTTAATTATATTAACATTATTATGTAACAGATTTTTAGAACTTTTTCATCTTGCGAAACTGAAACTCTATACCCACCAAACACTAATTCCCCCTCTCCACAGCCCTTTGAAACTACCTTTCTTCTTTCTGTTTCTATGATTTTCACTACTTTAGATACTTCAGATGAGTGGAATCATACAGTATTTATCCTTTTGTGATTAGCTTATTTCATTTGGCGTAATGTTCTTAAGGCTCAACTATGTTGTATCATGTGACAAAGTCCCCCCCCACCTTAAAGTCTGCATAATATTCCATTGTATGTATATACCATACTCTATCCATTCATCTGTTGATGGACTTTTGGGTTGTTTCTATCTCTTAGCTATCATGAATAATGCTGCAGTGGACATGAGTGTGCAAATATCTTTTAGACTTCCTACCTTGTGTTCTTTTGAGTTTATACCCAGAAGCAGGATTGCTGGATCGCATAGTATCTGTTAACTCTTCAAGATACATTCGTACTAAATGGTTGCCTCATTTTATTTCCTATGACCAGGGCGCCTGGTTTCCAATTTTTCTGCAATTTTGCCACCACTGTTCTGTTCTTTTGATAGTGGCTGTCCTAATTAGGTGTAGGGTGATATAGGATGAAGATATTTAAAGATAACATTAAGCAAATAATAGTGAAGGTACTACACAGACAGGGCAAAACTGAAGGTGCACCAATGCATGGAGTTTGAGAAACCCTCAATCAGACAGCCTCTACAGGTGCTCAAAGTATGCTCCATAGGCAGTACTCGTCTGAGAACCAGTTTTATTTGTCTCTGATCAGATAATACATAAATTGAGAGTACATGTTAAAAACTTTTCTAGCAATTTGACTTTGATGTAACATCTAAGTGCATGATCATTATTCTCATAATTCATTTATATTGTATGTTATGAAAGTATTGGCTCACAATGGATTGGGAAACAAACAAAACTGGCTCTCAATTACCAATAGTTTAAGAAGCTCTGCTCTAAAGTTTTTTAAAACCTTGATATTGTAATTACTTCACTTATTTTGAGCTCAGTTTTTCCATCTGTAAAATGGGGATGAGAAAGGAAGACGGCTGTCCTGACAGTGATCAGCGGGTACCTGCCCTGGTGTTAGCAGCCAGGCGGTGGTGTGCCCCACTTGGGCAATTTCACAGGACCACAGATGGGAGGACTTCCTCTTCTCAGTAATGAAATGAAACAGAAATAAGAACATCCTGTAATCACATCTGAGCACAAAAGTGAGAGCACCGTGCAAACCAGGGCAACAGCAAACAATCTGTCCTTCCACGTAACATGAGTGCTGCTGCGTCTTTACCACTGAGAGCTGTAGCCCCCCTCTGTTTCCTGACTCCTAGATGAAAGTGGTTAAGATACCCAATCATGGATATTCTGCTGCTTTCTGACAGCATGAAGTCCAGAGCCAACCCAAATCCTACAACAGGCTCCCCCAACATTCTCTGAGACACACCACCATTCCCCGTGCTGTGTGGTCTTCCTTGTTGCAACATGTCACTACACCCAACTTTACAGACATGTTCCCGATGGCTGGAGCGTGTGGACAGGGATGATAGTAACAATAACAGGTGGCTAAAGATTAAATGAGTTAATGCATGCAGAGTGCTTAGAACAGTACCTGGCTCCAAGTGAGGCTTATATCACAATTTGCTGCCATTAGTATGATTATGATTACCATTACTGTCTCTGTGTTTCTTGTAGTGATTGGTACTGCCTCCTGCCATAGAAGGACCCCCACTGTATTCATGGTTTGGTTTCGTATGAATGGTGTATTAGTTATCTATTGCTGTGTAACAAACTGACCCAACTTTAACAAACATTGATGATCTCACAAGTGCTGTGTGTCAGGAATCCAGGAGCAGGTTAGCTGGGTGTCTCTGGCTCATAAGGTGGCAGCCAAGCTGTTATCCCAGGCTGCAGCCTGATCACGGCTCCCTTAGGGTGGAATCTGCTTTGAAGCTCATTCACCTGGAGGCCTCAGTTCCTCTTCAGGCGGACCTCTCCATTGGCTGCCTGAATGTCCTCAAAACATGGCAAGTGAGTGAGCGATTGCACTGAGGGAGTGATTGAGGAGAGGGAGTATGCACCTAAATTATGTTTATTACAAGGACCGACTCTGGTACCACGGGGAGGGAGAGACTCTACACTGGGGTGTGAATATCAGGAGGTGGGGATAATTGGGGGCCATCTTCAAGGCTGACCACCACAGATGGCCTAACTGTTCTTCCAAATGCCCCCCCAACTTTTTCCTCTCAGTTTCAACTGTAATTCAGCACTAGAAGGCATCTCCATCCTCTCTGAATGGCACTTGAGAGACAAACAAGAAATGGGTGTGAGGCCGCAGTGGGGCAGGGCTTACAGGTGTTTGAGAAGGAGGGGGTTTCATTCTGTCACTTGACATCTGTCACGGCCTCTCCAGGGACAGGCTCCTGGAGAGTTGGCAGTCAGTTGCACTTCCAGAGAGGGAGGAAGTTCTCTCCCCCTTCTTCCCCTCCCTGCAGCAAGAGCCCTGCCTCTCTGACTGACAGTGACAGATTATCTGATTAAAACATGGGCCCAGGACCACACTGTGATTGGCCGGGCAGAACCATCTTGGGGTTGGAGAATTCTTCTCTGAGAGAAACGATTATAAAGCGTTTTAAGAGAAGCGAGTGGATGCTACTCACAACTGGCAGTTCTTGTTTATGAGAAGTAATAATTTGCCTCAGGTGCAGAGGAAAGGCAGGGAAGGCTCAGTGAGTTTATTTTGAGGGGACGCTCTGTGCACAGGGTCGGGCTGTGGGCAAAAAGGGGGGGAGTGTAAGCAATTGTCCTAGGGGGTCTCTGACTCCATTTGGAGCTGGGGGAGCATCATGGGTGGCCCCAGCCACAGTTTGTCTCCTTCTGTGCCCCTGGGAATGCCTTCTGCTACCCAAATGGTCAGAAGTGGGGTGACTTGTGATTGTGGAAAGGCCCAGGTGTTCTGAGCAGATTAATCCAAAGCAGCAGGTGTCCTGCATTTGAGCTAGCCCCTGTGAGGGGCCAGGGAGCCCCCGTACGAGGTGTTTGTGCAATGGCATGCAGCACCCACAGCATTCAGGTAGACTCTTGCTACTCAGTGTGTGGTCCTTGGGCTTAGAGCATCAGCATCACCTGGGAGCGTGTGAGAAATGCAGAGTCTTGGGCCCTGCCCAGGACCTACTGAACCAGAATCTGCATTTTGACAAGATGATTCATGTGCACAACAAAGTCCAAGAGCCCTTATCTGAACAAGGTGAAAACCAGAGGGGTGACCCTTTGACTCCCTCCTCCTAGATGGAGGTTCCCAACCTTGGCAGCACCTTTAAATTCCCGGGGGAGCTTTTTTTTTTAAATTTTTTTTATTATGTTCAGTTAGCCACTGTGTAGTACATCATTAGTTTTTGATACAGTGCTCAATGATTCATTAGTTGCGAATAACACCCAGTGCTCTTGACAACACATGCCCTCCTTAATACCCATCACCCGGCTACCCCATCCCCTCACCCCCATCCCCTCTGAAACCCTGGGTTTGTTTCTCCCTGGGAGCTTTTAAAAATCCCTCTGCCATGGACATCCCCCCAAACTTTTGAAGTCAGGATCTGAAGTCAAGGCTGGATGCAGGCACCAGAATGCCCCACAGCTGCCCAGATGATTCCAGTGGGCAGCCGGGCTGGTAGCGCTGCCCTAGACTGGGCATGTCCTCGGGAGCCCAGGCACATGATGGTCCAGTGAGCCTTCTGGTCCAGGAGAGGATGGAGAGTGTCTCACCTGTCCTTGTGGGAGCCATGGGAGCATGTCTGGATCTCCCTCCTGTCCTCTTTCTCGCTCCTTCTAATGTCTGTGGGAACCTCCTCTGTCTGGAGAAATCCACCTCCCCCCAGGATGTCATTCTTGCTTAGCTAACCACACTCCCTCTGCTCAAAGGAAAGAGGCAGGGGTATCAACAGGGTGTTTCAGCTTCAAGCAGAAGAAACCTACGCTGGTAAACTTAAAGAGGGAATGATCTGGAAGCAACGAGAGGAATAATAATGACAACCACCTACTTTTATTGAGGGTTTACTATGCACCCGGCAAAAAAAAATCCTCATATCAGTGGGATCATATGATAATTATCTTTCTCTGATTGACCTATTTTGCTTAGCATAATACCCCCTAGTTCCATCCATGTTGTTGCAAATGGCAAGATTTCATTTTTTGGAAGGCTGCATAATATTCCATTGTATATATATACCACATCTTCTTTATCCATTCATCTGCTGATGGACATCTAGGCTCTTTTCATAGTTTGGCTATTGTGGACATTGCTGCTATAAACATCAGGGTGCACGTACCCCTTCGGATCCCTACATTTGTATCTTTGGGGTAAATACCCAGTAGTGCAATTGCTGGGTCATAGGGTAGCTCTATTTTCAACTTTTTGAGGAGCCTCCATACTGTTTTCCAGAGTGGCTGCACCAGCTTGCATTCCCACCAACAGTGTAGGAGGGTTCCCCTTTTTTGTCAGGGTGTTTTGGCTTGTGAGGGCAGGCACACATCCTGGGAAGACAGTTGTGGTGGGCCTTCTAGAACATTCCTGTGGCTGAACAGATCAAGGATTCTGTCCCAGTCCTGGACTGGACACATCAGAGTGACATGATGTGATGGTGAGTCATGGACTTTTAAGGCACACCTAGCTGGGCTGAAAACCAGGCCCTCCCACTCACCAGCTGTGCGACACTGGGCAAGACACCATTCCCCCTGAGAACAGCATCTGCCTGGCCTGCCCTGGAGAGCTGTTGCAAGGGGGCGAGAGGATTGAGACAGGTGATGTGGTCAGCACGGGGCTTGCCACATTACAGTAAGTGCTGAGCAAAAGCTAGCTATATCATTCTTATGTTGACCAATTATTTTATTTTATAAGATTTGAAAGATATGCTTTGTGACATCAGGAGGGAGTGAGGATGGGAAATTTGATGATTTTAGGAGTTTAAGGAAGAAATTCCTGGAAGAGGTTGGTGATGATGTCAGCAAATCTGCAGATCTGTATGAGGTTTCCATGTGTTTCTTCACTCAGTTCCAGGCTTCCCTGGTGGGCAGTAAATCTGGAAGACAGTAATCCCCAGAGCTAAGTTGAGGGTGCCACAGGATGTTTGCAAAACGGTTGAATATTTCAGGGGAACACGGTCGACACTGCCTTTAAAAACCAATCAACTGATCAATCAACCACATGACCTCAGGTAAATAATGTTTCCTAAAATGAGAGAATGGGTCCTTTTTCCCCTCTAAGCCAAGAACTAATTGAAAAATAGATATAGGCACTTGATAGTCATCAAAATAAGACACTTGATAGTAATTAAAGTAAGAGCTTTGTTCTGGTGCATCAACCTTGGAGAACACATAAAAAAACCCCTATAGTAACAAATTGTGATGTGCTATGAAGAAAAAGTATGGTGACAATCCAGAACAAATCTGGATTAGACATGGGAGCCAGGGAAATAACATTTAAGGTCTGATCTAAAAGAGTACCTGAAGGTGAGATCATTCCAGCTGAGGGATCGGCATATACAAAGGTCCTGTGGCAAGAGGGAGAGCAGCATGTTTGAGAAACCAAAAGAATGTCAGTGTAGCTGGAAGGTAGTGAGTGAGGGAAAGCAGGTAAGGCCCACATTACATTGGGCCTATGGGACCCAATAACGATTGTTCATTTTGTCCCAAGATCAAAAGGTTTTAATCAGGAGAGTGATATCAGTAGTTCTGCAGAAGCTTGGTCTGGCCACAGTGTGGAGAATCAATCAGATCTCTCCTCTTTGGAAAGGACTGTATCATGACCCTCCCTCTGCAAGTCTGCCTTCCTGCTTATAGGAACTTTGGTTTGTGAGATGAAAAAGAGGAACAGCCTGGTGGCAGGAGGGGGTTGGTTAATAGCTCCAAGTACTAGGAAGACTGGGCATTTGCGAGCCAAGTGGAGAATAGGTGTAATTAAGAGGAAAAAGTACAAAGACGTGTCTTGGTTCCTTTTGCCAGTAATGATTATACCACACATTCTTGCTTTAATATCAACTTGGAAAGGTATATTGGTCCCCAGTTTGAGTTCTGAGCCCGGGGGTGGTACAAGAATGTGAGAAGCAAATACCCTCTCTGGGAGATAAAAATCCAGTGGACTTTTTATGTTATGTTTCTGGTCCCTTGACATGAATTGGCTTTATCTAGCTGTCAGATGAAACCCCAGTGCAGCCATTAATTTGGAGTGGGCTTGGCTGATGGGTGAAGGTATTATTTTGTAGCTTAAAACCTCAACAGTTATGTCCTTCCTCCTCCAAAGTGGTGATTAGATCCAGTTAGATGTGACCCTTGCCAGCTGAGTTGTGCTCAATACTGTTGAGTTGTGCTGGGGAAGGCTCCTCAATTAGAGACAAAATGATGATGAAATTTTTGTAGGATGAAAGTCCTACCTTGTGTATAGAAAAAGCATATGGAGAGGGTAGAACTGTGTTCTACTTATGAGTCATTCATCCAACAAGTATTTATTGAGCACTGTCCTGGACATTATTGGTTGCTCTTCCTCCAGGGAATTGTGCTCAGCTTGATGGTGCTCAGAAATGCCTGGGAGATTATGCTTGCACCCCCTCTGAGGACAGCCCACTGCCAGTAGAGAGGGCATCCAAAATGGTGGCCCCATGCTGCAAGTTGGATAACTCTGTGATGTCATTCAGGTGCCAGAACTCTCTGTGGGATCAGAATGAAGCTAGGCTTCTGATGAATCCATATCCATTCACCCTCTTCTGCTCTCCGATCTCCCTTCCCTCACTCCCTTTCTCCTGAGAATACCCCCCTTAATAAAATCAGGGTATAAGAATCCCTGTTTGAGGCTTTGCTTCTTGGGGACCTGATCTAGGACAAGCCCCCACTGTGTGCCAGGCAGTGTGTCTATGATGGTCAAAGCCTCTGCCTGATGGCAGCTCAGTACCTTCTAGGGAGTCTGATTTTCCATACCTTATTTTGAGAGGTCTCTTAAGCTCTGCCAACTCCAAATTTCTCATCTGTCAGATGGTGGTAACAGCACTTGCCTTGCCCGAAAGGACCAAGTAACAGCAGCTCAAGGATGGTTTTAGTTCTCCCTAGAGTCCATCAGCTTCCCTTCCCTGTAACTGCTTCTAGACAGGAATCCTGCCTTCTACTTTCAGCTAGGTTGCTGCTCCTATATATAGAAATTCTGGATCCTTCACTGGGTTTTTAGAACCATAGATGGATGGAATATTGGATTTCTTTTTGCTGTATTCTACCTACATGTTTGTTGAATGAATGAATGATAGTATAATTAATAGCAGCACTATCATTAAAGCCCCACATATCTAGCCCATACTATGTACCAGATACTGAGATAAGCACTTCATTGCTTCTTCTTATAGTGAAGGAAATAGAAGCATTGAAATACCAAGAAATACTGAATATGAGAGCAATTTGAAAAACTACATAAGGGGGGGCGCCTGGGTGGCTCAGTAGGTTAAGCGTCTGCCTTTGGCTCAGGTCAGGATCCCAGGGTCCTGGGATCGAGCCCCACACTCAGAGGGGAGTCTGCTTCTCCCTCTCCCTTTGCCCCTCCCCCCTGCTTATGCACACACACACTCTCTCTCTCAAGTAAATAAAATCTTAAAAAAAAACTATGTAAAACACACATATATAGAGGTAAAATGTTAAAGGAGTAGGCTTTGGATGGACAGATTAAGCCACATCACTGACTTTTCTCAAGAAAATTGCTGGAAGGAATTTTTGTTTAAATGTTTTTCTATAATTTGTTCCTTTGTTCATTTCACCTGTGGACAACTCCTTTAACCCATGTTCAAAGTCATGGATGTTGTTTTTGAAACTTTACACCAAACACTTGCAGATGATTCCCCTCAGGATGGAAAAAAAGGAAGCAAGCAATAAAAAAGAAAATCATAACCACCTGCTGGTAGAGTTTTTTTTTTTTAAGATTTTATTTATTTATTTGAGACAGAGAGAGAGAAAGAGAAAGCAGGGTGAGGGGCAGAGGGAGAGGGAGAGAGATAATCCCAAGAGACTCTCCACTGAGTACAGAGCCAGGTGTGGGGCTTGATCTCACGACCTTGAGAACATGACCTGAGCCAAAATCGAGAGTCAGGCCCTCAACTGGCTGCGCCACCCAGGTGCCCCCTACTGGCAGAGTTTTATCATGGATCTGTCCTATTGCTTGGGTTTTAGTGGAGGGAAAATACTGCCAATAAGTTGATCATTTGTTTGGTCATGAAACTTTGATAGAACTTCAGTATAAGGAACTATATACATGTAGATACACCAGAGTCCCTGATTGTATGATCTATGGTTTTACTTATCATTACTCCAGGACAGGAGAATGTTAGTTTAGTTTAGTGATTTTTCATGCTGGTTCTGGAATCAAAGACACTTGGTGGGATTCTTGGCTCTACCATTTACTGTGTGAATTTGGACAAGCTATGAATTTTTTTTTTAAGATTTTATTTATTTATTCATGAGAGACAGAGAGAGAGAGAGAGAAGCAGAGGGAGAAGCAGGCTCCCAAGAAGCAGGGAGCCCGATGCGGGACTCGATCCAAGCTATGAATTTTTTTGAGATCAGCATCCTCATCTCTAAAATGGAGACAATACTTAGCCACAATTGCTGTGAAGATTGAGATAATGCACGTAAAGCACTTAAAACATTAGATCCAATATAGTAAGTGCTCAATAAAAGGTAGCTTCTCATATTCATACCATCTTCTGAAAAGGGTTTGAGGCTTGTCAAAATGGAGTACTTTTGGGTGAAATGGGGCTCTATCATGAGCCCAACATCTCTGTGTGGGTGATTACTAGTTTCTTTCTTTCTTTCTTCTTTCTTTTTTAAGATTCATCCATTCATTTGAGAGAGAGAGAGAGCATGCACGCATGCGAGCTGGGGGAGGGGCAGAGGGAGAGAGAGAATCTTAAGCAGGCTCCATGTGCAGCACGGAACCTGAGTCAGGGCTCAGTCTCACGACCCTGAGATCATGACCTGAGCTGAAATTAAAAGTCTGATGCTCAACCGACTGAGCTATCCAGGCATCCCAAGTAGTCAGTTTTTTTTTTTTTTTTTTTTTTGGCAGAGAGAAAGAGACAACAAGAGAGGGAACACAAGCAGGGGGAGTGGGAGAGGGAGAAGCAGGTCTCCTGTGGAGCAGGGAACCCGATGCAGGGCTCGATTCCAGGACCCTGGGATCATGACCTGAGCTGAAGGCAGACGCTTAATGACTGAACCACCCAGGCGCCCTGTGAGTTATCAGTTTCTTAAGTGGCCATTTGTATTGCCTGGTCTCTGTTATATAGTGATGGAATTTCTCCCTGTGAGCCTTAATTTCCCCTCTTTGAATGGACAAGGAGGAAGGCTTACTTTTGGTGAAAAGGTGAATCTAATTTCTGAAAGAAGTACAGTTTGGCTGTATTCCCAATCTCAGATGCCACCAGGCAGAGCTCAGTAACTCTTCTGTAGCCAGAAACCTAGAATGAGATGATGTTTGCTTAAGTTAGAATGAGGTCAAAACAAGTTTGCATAAGTTAGAATGAGGTCAGAACAAAAGAAGTGATTTCACACGTGAGGCAGGACCCACATGGGATTTTTACTCAAGCCAACGGTATAAGCTGAAAATGTATATATAAGTAAAACTACCTAGGTAAGCTAAAAATGATATATTTTTCAAAAGAATTATTTACAAATTTGGGATTTGAGTGGGAACATGACCATTTTGTTCTCCCCAATGAAACCATGCATTCTGTGATTATGGGAGTGCTTTCTATATTCACGGTCCAGTTCAAAGTGACCGCATATGGCCACTGAGCACTTTGAATGTGGCTGGTACAACTGGGAATTTTGAGTTTTATGTCATTTCAATTTAAGAGCTACACATGCCTTGTGGCTGTTGTCCTGGACATCACAGTTCTAGATCTCTGGTCTACTCTTCTTTTTTTGAAATTATTTTTTTAATTAGCTTCAGAGGTAGAATATAGTGATTCATCAGTTGCATATAACATCCATTGCTCATTCCATCAGGTGCCCTTCTTAATGCCCATCAACCATTTATCTCATCCCCCCACCCACCTCCCCTCCAGCAACCCTCAGTTTGTTTCCTAGAGTTCACCATCTCTTATGGCTTGCCTCCCTCTCAATTTTCAGCTTATTTTATGTTTCCTCCCATTCCCCTATGTTCATCTGTTTTGTTTCTTAAATTCCACATGAGTGAAATCATATGGTATTTGTTTTTCTTTGACTGACTAATTTCACTCAGCATAATACCCTCTAGTTCCATCCATGTTGTTGTAAATGGCAGGATTTCATTCATTTTGGTGGCTGGGTAAAATTCCATTATATATATATATATAACACATCTTCTTTATCCACTCATCTGTCGATGGACATCTGGGCTCTTTCCATAGTTTGTCTATTGTGGACATTGCTGCTATAAACATTGGGGTGCAGGTGCCCCTTTGAATCACTATGTTTGTATCCTTTGGGTAAACACCTTGTAGTACAATTGCTGGGTCGTAGGGTAGCTCTATTTTTAATTTTTTGATGAACTTCCATACTGTTTTCCAGAGTGGCTGCACCAGCTTGCATTCCCACCAACAGTGTAGGAGGATTCCCCTTTCTCCACATCCTCACCAACATCTGTCGTTTCCTGACTTGGTTCATTTTAACCAGTCTGGTCTACTCTTCTATAGCTTTTCTGACATTTGAAGTTTGGACATTACAACTACTCAGTGAATCCCAAGATATTTTTAAAAGAATAGGGTTAGTCATACTAAAGTAGTGACAATAGCCATATTTTGCATAGTGCTTTACAGTGTACAGGACACTTCCGAATACGGGATCTTACTGGGTGGTCATCATCATGGCAACCCTGATCTGCAGGTGCAAATACATTAACTGTTTGTATTGTTGTCTTATCAGGGCTCTTTTGGTTGCAAGTCACAGAAACCCATCAAAGTAGCTTAAGAACCAAAGGCGGATTTATTTTAAGAAAATGTGGATATCTGGGGCACCTGGGTGGCTCAGTCGGTTGAGCGTCCAGCTCTTGATTTTGGCTCAGGTCATGATCTCAAGGTTGTGGGATTGAGCCCCGAGTTGGGCTCCATGCTCAGTGAGGTATCTGCTTGAAGATTCTCCCTCTCCCTTTGCACCTCCACCCACTCATGCTCTCTCTCTCTCAGATAAATAAATCTTGAAGAAGAAGAAGAAGAAGAAGGAAGAGGAAGAGGAAGAAAAGAGGAAGAAAAGAAGAAGAAGAGGAAGAAGAAGAGGAGGAAGAGGAAGAAGAGGAAGAAGAAGAGGAAGAAGAAGAAGAAGGGGAAGGGGAGGGGGAAGGAGAAGTAGAAGGAAAAGGAGAAGAAGAAGAAAATACAGATGTCTAATGGGACTCTTTTCTGAATTTCATTTCCCCAATCCCGGGAATTGGCTGAGTTTAGATCAGGTGTCCATACGTGGTCTGCCTGGTGGATTGGGCTCACTTTAGTTCTGGAAAGCTTTCTTGAGAGCAGAGGCATGGGAGATGGGAAGGCCTTTCCTGATAAAGGAAACTTAGTGAGGCCGAGTGGCATCACTTCTCCTTGGGGCTCTGGGCTTGCCCAGCTGACTGCCTACTTGGCACCTCCGCTTGGATGTCTCCAGGCACCTCCAGCTAAGGTGTTAAGGAGAGAACTCTTTTCTCTCCTTCAAACCTGTTCATCTTCCATTCCTTTCCATCTTAGCAAAGGGTACCGCCATCTGCACACTTTCTGGAGGCAGAATTCTAGTGTTTATACCAATTCCTCACCATTCAGCTCCTCTGTAAGACCCATCATTTCAACCTCCAAAATATACTTGAAATTTGCCCATTTCTCTGCATCCTTACCACCCCTTTCCTGGGTCTATGTTGCTGTATTCGTTTTCTATTACTGCCAACGAATTAACCCAAACTTAGCAGCTTGAAACAACACAGAGTTTCCATGGGTCTAGAGTGTGTGTGCAGCTTAGCTGGGTCCTCTGATCAGGGTCTCATACAGGCTATGATAGAGGTGTCTGCTGGGGCTACAGTCATCTCAAGGAAGGACATGGGGAGGATCCCCTTCCAAGCTCACGTGATTGTTGGCCGGATTCAGTTCCTTTGGAGTTGTTGGGATGAGGGCCTCAGTTCCTATCTGGCTATTGGCCAGAGGTTGCCCTCCGCTCCTTGCTTAGATGGCTCTCTCCATAGGACAGTGGGCAATATGGCAGCCTGTTTCATCAAAGCAAACATGTGAGGGGAGAAAGAGAGAATGAATAATGTTGAACCTTAGGTTAGCCCATCTACAGATTGAGAAGGGCCAATAATTTCTCAGTCTTGCTTGAGCTGGGTTTATGTGGCTTACAACCAAATGCCCCTCTCCCATGGCTCCCTATTTTTTTAGAGTAAAATCTAAAATCCTGACACTGGCATACAAGAACCCACAAGATCTGGCCTCTTTATTCAGGGACCGCATCTCCTGTTCCTCTTGCCATGACTCACTCTGCTCCCGCCATGCTGTTAGTCCTTATTCCCTACCTGATCCAGTCAGACTTTTTGGGTGGGGTCTGGCTGCTGATATTTTTTAAAAGGTAGCCATTGATTCTCCTGTGCATCCAGGGCCGAGAATCACCTCCTCGGATTAATAAAGAAGACTACTGAATATTAGGACAGGTACTATGAAGAATTTAGTAAAGTTTATATATAATTTTGTCACTTATCAGCACAGAATTCACTTTCTTTCCAGTTTTATTTATAAAATAGGAAGTCACTTCCCTATACAATTTGAAAGTTTGTTTTAAGAGTCCCCAGGACTGTTAACTTATTATAACCCTGAAATTTTTAAGAAAAATGTGTCATAGGAAGCTACGTTTGTTTAAGTGTTTGTTGTAGAAAAGACTATTTGTCTTCCTAAGGTCATAAACTAGATTTGTCACAGGAGAGCTTGATTTTTGTGCTCTAAGCTTGTGATCATTAAACTACCTTTCAACTCTACCAGCTAGGATACTGAGCCTTTTCTATTTGGTATTGAAATTAATTCTCCTTTACAGAAATGTTATTTTTGCAAATAACTAAGTGACTCTAATGGATTACCTCTAAAATATGATAAAAAATTTTGATTTCTTATAAATCAGTAGTTTTAAAGAACCTCCCCCCCATTCATTACACTTTTGCCAGAAAGAATCTCAGTCTTGATTTTTTTTTTTAAAGATTTTATTTATTTATTTGAGAGAGAGAGAATGAGAGACAGAGAGCATGAGAGGGAGGAAGGTCAGAGGGAGAAGCAGACTCCCTGCCGAGCAGGGAGCCCGATGCGGGACTCGATCCCGGGACTCCAGGATCATGACCTCAGCCGAAGACAGTCGCTTAACCAACTGAGCCACCCAGGTGCCCCTTGATTTTTTTTTTTTTTTTTGAGGGAGGGAGAGAGAGAGAGCATGCACATATGCGTGAGTGGGGTGGGGGTGTGGGAGAGAGGCAGAGATCTCCCTCTAGGGAGAGAGAATCCTAAACAGGCTCCATGGCCAGCACAGGGCCTCAGGCGGGGCTTGATTTCATGACCCTGAGATCATGACCTCAGCCGAAGTCAAGAGTCAGATGCTTAACTGACTGAGCCACCCAGGTACCTCAACTTTTTTTAAAAAGATTTTATTTTTAAGTAATTTCTACACCCAACATGGGGCTCAAACTCACAACCCCAATACCAAGAGTCATGTGCTCTACCAACCGAACCAGCTAGTGGCCCTAAGTCTTGATTTTTTTTTTTTAAGTAGGCCCCATGCTCAGCGTGGAGCCCAGTGTGGGGCTTGAACTCATGACCCTGAGATCAAGACCTGAACTGAGATCAAGAGTCAGGTGCTTAACCGACTGAGCCATCTAGGCACCCTTCAGTCTTGATTTTTGATGGCTTTTTAGTTTCTGGATCAAGTTTTTTAGGAAGTCAAGTTCTTCTTAGTGACCTGGGTTTCTGTGGGGTGTCCCCAGTTCCTTTTATAAAATTCTTAGTTTAGTTTATGCCACTTGAGTACATTTCTGTACCAATCTCTGACAAAGGGAGTCGTTAATCCTGACAGCAGCCCTACAAAATAAGACTTCTTATTCCCATTTTACAGATGTGTAATCTGAGACCCAAAAGGATCAAGGAACTTTCCCAAATCTGCACAGTTAGGAATTGGTAATCCCTGGTTGACCACCTGGATCTACTTGATGCCAATGCTTATGAATTTACACTCTCTCAGAAGCCCCTAATATGGCATGTTCCTTTTTAAAAAGATACTCACAAGATTTTTAAACTCCCCCCACTTTTCATCACCCCAAAAGAAACCTTCTACCCATTAAGCTATCACTCCTCATTTGCTCCTGCTCCCACTCTCTGTTGACCACTAATCTACTTCCTATCTCTATGGATTTTCCCATTCTGGATGTTTCATATAATTGAAATGTGTGGCCCTTTGTGACCAGCTTCTTTCATCAAACATAATATTTTCCAAGTTCATCCATGTCGTAGCGTGTATTAGTCCTTTGTTCCTTTTTATGGCTGAATAATATTCTACTATATGGCTACACCACATCTTGGTTTTCTGTTCATCAGTTGATGGACATTTGGATTATTTCCACCTTTTGGCTGTTGTGAAGCATGTTGTCTTTTGATTAAAATTCTGTCACAGGAGTCTTGTTTTTCAAATGAGACAGAAGGGTACATTCTGTTTCATACACTTTATTTTTAAATTTATTTATTTTTAAAGATTTATTTGAGAGAAAGAGAGAGAGCATGAGCAGGTAGGAGGGGCAAAGGAGAAGGAGAAGCAGACTCCTCACTGAGCATGGAGCCTGACATGGGGCTCGGTTCCAGCATCCTGAGATCATGACCTGAGCCAAAGGCAGATGCTTAACTGACTGAGCCACCCAGATGCCCCTCATACAGTTTAAAAAATTACTCTGTGGGGACTCTTCCAGTTATTATTTCTGTGTAACAAATTACACCAATTTAATGGCATAAATAACAATTTTACTATTCTCATGGATCTTATGGGTCAAGAATTCAGACTGGGTGCAGAAAGGATAGCTTATTTCTGCTTCATGATGCCTGGGAACTCAGCTGGAAAAACTCAGAAGTTGAGGTTGACTTGATAGCTTAGGGGTTGGAATCATCTGGAGGCATCTTTTGTCACATGTCTATGTTTCATGCTGACTGTTAGCTGGGACCTCAGATAGCCAGTTCTCTAAAACATCTACATATGACCTCTCCACATGGTCTCTCCACACGGGCTAGTTGGACTTCCTCACAACATGGCGGCTGGGGTCCAAGCGTGAGCATCCCAAGAGAGCAAGGAGGAAGTGCATATAGATTGTATGCTCTATCCCTGTGAGTCAAATAGCATCTTTTATGCTATGGTCTGTTGATTGAGGCAGGTCCAAGGGAGTGTGATCATAGACTCCATCATTCAACATGGAGAATATCAAGGTCACATTAGAAGAACATGTGGTGTGGGAGCTATTGTCATGGCCATCTTTGGAAAAAAGTCTACAACAGGGACCTTGCACTGGGTTGGGCCCATGATGGGTATTCAGTAGATCTTTATTGAATTGACTGGAATTTATGCTCATCAACAAATTATACTTAGGTCTATCCCTCTGACCTGTTCTTTAATCTACTTCCTTCCTCAGAAGTGACTCTTTTTCAGGTGCGATTCTAAAGCTTTGTTTTCTTAACCCTAGCTTAGAACTGCATTCTGCAACTTCTTAGCTGTGTGGTCTTGTACAAGTCACTTTGCTTCCCAGAGCCTCCGTTGTCTTACTCATAACATAAGGGAATGTGTTCATTCATGCTCCACAAAATTATTGGGGGAATTCAATAGGCTGAGGCATAAAGAGTGCTCATGACAGAGGCTGGCTGGGTAAAAGTTAAATAAATGATAGATATTTTTATTGCTAGTATGATTATCCAAATATAATCCCCATTTTCTTGTGCTTTCTGGGATCCAGTCTGAACCTCAAGGATTAGGGCCAAATCCTACTTGAGAAGAAATGGCAGAAATCACAACTCCTCTGCTTTCCTTCCATTTCTCTTATTAAGATTTCCCGTCCTGCCGATAACTTCCTGTTTACCTGCAGAGAACTCGGACAAGCCATGGTGGATGCTGCTGACCTAAAATAATAAAAAATAATAAAGCCCCAATCTTGGGGAAGTTTCCATAGTTCTAAAGTCAGAACTTGCGATCTTGCCTGGCGCGGGAATTATCCTCAATTAGAACCTCCAGCCTCCCTGCTGCTGTGGCTTGTTGATGTAATTATTGTGTCATCATTAATTCAATGAAACCTATTAATCCACCCGAGATAGTGTATTTATTGCCAATGCATGTTACCTTCTCCTCCAGACCAGACAGCTGTCATACTTCAAGCCTGCTGTCTCTTTGTCTTTCTGTTGAGGTCCAGTATTGTGAGCTTGCCAGTGTTCCATAGATATTTTAGAATCCTCATGAATGTTCTTGTAGCTTCCCAAAGACCAGGCAGCTGGCGGGCCTGGCAAGGCTCCACACTTAAGGGGGCAGTAAGATGTTCCCTCCTGAGGCCCTGGGGAAACCTTTTCCCTTCTGCTTTCTCTCCTTCTTCTCCATCCTTTCTTCTTCCTAGAGGCTGAGAGCTTGGGCTATGGAACCAGACTGCCTATGTTTGAGTCCTGGCTCTGCTTGCTGACTGTGGGGGAGGCGGCTTAGTCTCCCCCAGCCTCTGCTTCCTCCTCTGTAAAATGCTGGTCATAATGGTACCCATTGATTGAGAGGATTGCACGTACTTAGACCTCTGTCTGGCTCACAGTCGGCGCACAGTAATTATTGCCGTTGTTATTATTCTTTCTTTGTTCTTCCCTCCTGTCTCAGCTCAAGCTGCTATTAAAAAATGTGACAGACTGAGTGGTTTAAGCAACAGATCTTTATTTCTCACAGTCTTGGAGGCTGGACGTCCAAGATCAGGGTGCCAGCATGGTCAAGGTTCTTGTGAGGGCCCTCTTTAGGGTTGCAGACTGCTGTTTTTATCGTGTGTCCTTGCATGGTGGAAAGAGAGCTAGCTAGCCCTCTGGGGTCTCTTTTATAAGTCTCTAATCCCAGTCATGACGGCTCCATCCTCATGACCTAATCACCCCAAAGACCCTTCTTCCTAATACCATCGCATGGGGGTTAGGATTTCAACCTAGGAATTTTGAGGGGACACATTCAGTTCATAACACCTTCCTTCCAAAGGAAGAAAGCCCTTCTTAAGCCTGTCTTATGTGGCAGGTGCTCACTTCAGTGCTGGGGTGAACTAGTCCCTGTGGCACCTCCACTGAGGGAGACAGGTATTAAATAATTGCTAACAGACACAACTTGTGATAAATGTCACAGGGTAATATGAATGAGTATAACACACAGCGCACTTTCTGTGGAGGAGGTGGGGCTGGTCAGGGAAGAATTTCTGGAGGAAGTGACATCTGAACAGAGTTCTTAAAACAAAATAAAATATTTCCAGGAGGACAGTTGTAGGATTGTGTGTATGTGTGTGTATGTGTGTGTGGAAGTTAAAAACAGCACCTCTGATTGTGGGAACACAATATAGAAAGCTCTGAAGGAGCCTTTATTAATTTTTTGAGTAGATAATACTTTTACATGGTTTGAACTTCAAAAATTGCAAAAGGATAAACAGTGAAAGACCTCTTGCTTCCCCATTTACCATTCCTGGGGCATTGGTGGTTCAGTGGTAGAATTCTCGCCTGCTATTTACCATTCCTGCCCCAAGGCAACAAATGAACCATTCTAAAAAATATGTATACGTAAGCAAAATGTTCATATACTGTTCTTCCTTTTTTAAAAAAAACATTAAAAGTGCCAATTTTTAAAATTTGCTTTTCTCTCCCTTTCTCTGTAATATGTATCTGAGAGATCCTTCCATAGGAGTACATGGAGAACTTTCTTATTTTTTCTCGGAGCCTGCAGAGGATACTATGTAGTAGACTATAGTTTATTTAAACAGTCTCCTACTGATGAATGTTTGGGCTGTTTCCATCTTTTTATTATTATAAACAAGCTGTGGATGATAATCTGATACCTGTGTGCTATGCTCATGTGCAAATAAATCTGTGGGATAAATTCCTAGAAGTGGAAGAGTTGGGCCAAATGATATCCTTTTTTATAGATATTGTTAAAATGTTCTCCGTGGAGGCTGTACCAATTTACACCCCATCTCCAGCAATGTCTGAGAGTGTCTATTTCCCTGTAGTTGCATGGACAGCTATGGATTATCAGGTTCTTTTTAATTTTGCCCATCTGATAGGTGAAAATTGATATCTCAGCATAGTTTTAATTTGCATTTCTCTTATTATGAATAAGATAGAGCATTTTTTCATTGTTTTGAGAAGCCCTTGTATTTATTTTCTTACACACTGCCCTTATCTTTTGCCCATTTTTTCTATTGGTCTGCTCTTTTTCTTATTGATTTTATATATTAGAGAAATTAGCCCTTTTCCCTGCTAAGCTTCACAAACATTATTTCCAGATTTGTCATTTATATTTCGACTTTGCTTATGGTTGTTTTGAGTCTGTGGACTTTTTCTTTTAAGTTTTATGTAATCAAATGGATATATTTTTTTATGGCTCCTGGATTTATGACATACATATGAAAGGATAATCTTCCTCATTCCAAGATCATAAGATGATCCATTCTTTTTTTTTATTATTATGTTATGTTAATCACCATACGTTACATCATTAGTTTTTGATGTAGTTTTCCATGATTCATTGTTTGCGTATAACACCCAGTGCTCCATTCAGTACGTGCCCTCTTTAATACCCATCACCAGGCTAACCCCTCCCTCCACCCCCCTCCCCTCTAGAACCCTCAGTTTGTTTCTCAGAGTCCGTAGTCTCTCATGGTTCGAAGGTGACTCCATTCTTTAAAAAATATCTTCATGAAAGTTTATTCCAGTTGGTGTTTTAATTACGTTTCCCAGTGTTTACCACCCACCATGGTGGAAATGCTTCCCTTATATCCCAATGAAACCCCTGATGCTGTAGCTTGTACACACTGGTGGTAGATTCTTTCACCTCATCAGCAAATATTTCCTGAGCACCTACTACATGCCAGTGTGGGACTGGGAAGCTCTGGAGCTACAGGGATTGATAAAGAAGCCAATAAAAATAGCTAAAATCCTACCACCCAGAAATAACCACCATAAACATTCAGTATTTATCATTAAAGATTTTTTTTTAAGTCTATTAGGGTTCTCCAGAGAAACAGAACCAATAGGATTATATAAGAGGAGATTTATTACAGCAGTTGGAGCCCACAGTTTTGGAGGTTGAGAAGTCCTAGGATCTGCTGTCTGTAAGCTGGAGAACCCAGAAAGCCAGTGGTGGGATTCAGTTTGAAGCTGAAGACCTGAGAATCAGGGAGCCAATGGTTCTGAGTTCTGGTCTGAGTCTTAATGCCCAAGAACCAAAAGCACTGGTGTTCAAAGGCAGGAGAAGCTAGGTGTCCCAGCTCAAGTAGAGAGAGTGAATTTGCCTTTCCTCCATTTTTTTGTTTTATTCAGGCCTTCAAAAGATGGGATGATGCCGACCTGCATCAGGGAGGGCATCTTCAACTCAGTCTACTGATTCAAATACTAATCTCTTCTGGAAACACCTTCTTAGACACACCCAAGAAATGACATTTTACCAGCTCTCTGGGCATCCCTTAGCCCAGTCAGGTTGACACATACAATTAGCCATCACATCTATGTACACATATTTTTCAATAAAAATAAGATTTTCATATATGTAATATTTTATGACTTGATTTTCAAAGATATCTTGGATTTCTTTCTCTGTTGCTAACTGTACATCTACATTGTAACATTTATTATTTATTAATTTTTAAAAAAGACTTTATTTATTTGAGAGAGAAAGAGAGCACAAGCTGGGGGAGGGGCAGAGGGAGAGGGAGAAGCAGACTCCTTGCTGAGTGGGGAGCCTGACATGGGGCTCGATCTCAGGACTCTGAGATCATGATCCGAGCTGAAGTCAGATGCTTAACCAACTGAACCACCCAGGCACTGCTACATTGTAACATTTAATGGCCATGGCCATGATTTGCACACAGCAGGGTTTGTTGGCCCGCTCTTTATTGGTGGACAGTGACACCATTTTCCCTATTTCACCATTATAAACAATGCTGCAAGGAACACCGCGACAGTTCATGGACATAGAGTGGCTGGGTCATATTGCTGAACTGCTTTCCAGAAAGACTGTACTGATTTGTACTCTCACCAATAATGCAAGGGTATTGGGGGCTGGGGTACCTACTATGGCTCCAGGGCCAAATCTGGTCATTGCCTGTTTCTGTAAAGAATGTTTTATTGGAGCACAGCTACACCCATTTGCTTATGTATGGTCTATAGCTGCTTTTGCCCTAGAACATCAGAGTTGAGCAGTTGCAACAGAGACTGCATGGCCCACGAAGCCTGAAATCTTTACTAACGGACGGTTTCTAGACAAAGTTTGCCGACCCCTGCCTTATTTCATTAGAGAAGTTGTGTTACTTTTTGGGTGTTCTCATTCACTTTCCTAAGGTTGTACAAGATGATTTTGATGTGGATTGTGGAAGGAATATCAAACATCTCATTCCAAAATCTCTATAGGCTTTGAAGCAATGCGGATCCGAGTTTCAATCCATCATTTAATGGCTTTGTAACCCCAGTCAAAATTTTAATTTGGCTCAGTCTGTTCAATTAAAATGTGAATGATGACGGCAACCCAGCAAGGTAATAAGATGTAAGCTGCATGGCCCAGTTGGTACATGTAGAACCAACATTAAAAACAAAAAAACAAAACAACAAAAAAACCCCCCAACATTAATTCACTTCCCCTTCCCAAAGATGTCTGCTTCTAGAGAGTAGAAAAAAGAAATTACCAGGGGAGGAGAGATTAGGTTGGTAATAGCTGGTTTCTGCTGTTGCTTCTCATTTTCAGTCCCAAAGATGGAGAGTTCTTTTTTTTTTTTTGCCTTTGAGTAACTTCCAGGCATTTAAAGCCCCCAAATCTCTAAGTCATAGGAGTACTATCAAGACTAAGAAAGGACTGTCTTTTTCTGTTGCTTTTAAACTTTTTAGGGGAGCACCTGGGTGGCTCAGTCAGTTGGGCAGTTGGGCAGTTGGACGTTGGATTCTTGA
Source organism: Leptonychotes weddellii (assembly GCF_054177405.1). Taxonomy (NCBI): domain Eukaryota; kingdom Metazoa; phylum Chordata; class Mammalia; order Carnivora; family Phocidae; genus Leptonychotes; species Leptonychotes weddellii. Next base: position 22,871,631 of record NC_138373.1, read on the forward strand.
TTTCAGCTCAGGTCATGATCTCAGGGTCGTGAGATGGAGCCCTGTGCCAGGCTCTGTGCTCAGCGGGGAGTCTGCTTGGGATTCTCTCTCTCTCTCCCTCTCCCTCTGCCCCTCTTCCACCATGTGCACACAGACTCTCTCTCTCTAAATAAATAAATCTTTAAAAAAATAAACATTTAGGGAAACAGAATTTCCATGGCTTACTTGGGCTGAACAACCTTCACAACTATTTTAAAATTTAGGGGGTGTCTTAGATTGATGGGATCAAGGAATAGTGGGTCTGCAGCTGTCATTCACATTAAGAAGTGGTTTTAGGTGAAGGCATGTGGGAGGCCCAGTACCAGCACTGTTTTCAGAGCATGCAGGTTTTATCACTTCTGCACTATAGACATTTAAACCAGATGATTCTTTGCTGTGGGGGCTGTAGGATGTCTAGCAGCATCCTTGGTGTGGGAGATAGAATAATGCTAGCCCCACAAAGATGTCCATATCCTAATTCCTATCATCTGTGAATACCTTATATGGCAGAAACCCAGAACATGACAAAAAAACCCAAAAAACCTGGCAGATGTGATTTAAATGAAGGATCTTGAGAGATGGGGAGATTATCCTGGATGATCTGGGTTGACCCAACATTATCACAAGGGTCCTGATAAGAGAGAAGGTGATATGATGATGGAAACAAAGAGAGAAAAGAAGGTGCTATAACTGGAGGCTTTGAACATGGAGGAAGGGGCTGTGAGCCAAGGAATGCTGGAAGCCTCTAGAAGCTGGAAAATGCAAGGAAACCCATTCTTCCCTGGAGCCTCCAGATGGAAAGCAGCCTTACAGAGTCATGTTAGTCTTCTGACCCCTGGAACTACAAGACAGTAAATTTATGTTGTTTTAAACCACTAAGTTTGTGGTTCTTTCTTACAGCAGCAACAGGAAATAGATACTTCTGGTATCTACCCACCAGCTGCCAGTAATATCCAACCGCAAATTGTGATAATCAAAAATGTCCACAGACATTCCTGCTATATGTCCCATGGGGAGCACAGTTGTTTCCAGTTGAGAACTACTGCGTTAGGGAGATTCCAACAGCGGCTGCAAGAATTCACAGTGGCGATGCCCTGGGTATGGCTGGTACCCGGTCAACCAGGAGTGGCTTCAGGTGAGCTCATAGTCAGATAGGTACAGGAAGCCAGGAGATGTCGACTGCTCAGAATGTCCATTGTCACTCCTTTCTGTTCTCTCACCCCAGGGCATTCCTGCCTGGATACTCAGAAAGTGTGGCTGGGCTGACTGAGAATCTTTATTGAATGTGACAGCTTGCCCTGCTGGGTCCCTGCCTCTTAGCACAAGGATGACAGATGCTCTCTGTGGCAGCCTTTCACTGTGCATCAGACTCCTTTGCCTGACTGACCAGTTCCCTTCACGCTGGGCAGGAAGGACTTCCTTCCACGTGAGCCACGGTAGTGAAGTCGGGGCTGGTTCTAAGCAACAGAAAGGGGCGCTTATTAATATAAGGAAAATCAGTCATTGATTGTCAGGAGAGTAGAGGATATTGTGGAACAAAGGAAGTTTGCATAGGAAGGAGAATACCAGTGCTGGGGAGCTCAGCAGCAGTTGGAATTCACGGTCTACCTCTCGAGTTCTGCCATTAATGTGTCTCACTTCCCAGTCTTGATTTCCAAGTTGCAAATTCCTGGAGGAGAGAATCTTATTGTGTGGGTCCAATAGGTCAACCAGCTGAGACCACAGGGAAGGACTTGCCTAAGGTCACACAGTCCTGATAGCAGAGCTGGGCCACCTCTCCTGACTTGCAGACCTGTTTCTTTTCCATAACCAAGTACTAGAGTCTTTGGGGGAGATCAAATTGTCCAGTTAGAGAGCTAGCCAAGAGCTGGTACACTAAGGAAAGTTCTTTGTGGCCTGCTGAGATGGAACCTGAACTGGAAAATATGGACCAACACTGGCTGTTTCTTCTACTGTGTATCAGGTATCTAGATGTTTGTAGGTATCTAGAAGTGACGTATGTTCCATGGACATATTTAAAATTAGTTATAGTAGAGTTTGGGGGGAATTACTGTGAATCACAGTAGAATGGAGTTTTGAAAACTCGTCCACCATTTTCAACAATTTCTGATCCCTGATGAAGCAGTCTCAGATCTTTTGGCAATTGCCACAGCCTGCTTGAGCATTCCATGTCAGATGCCCTTTCCTGGGCCTGCTTTGGGCTATGACTGGATTCTTCTCTCTAGTCCTCTATTTAAATAAATGCCACCACAACAGGTTTAATTTTTTTTTTTTTGTTTAGTTTTTACTTAAATTCCAGTTAGGTAACATACAGTATAATATTCATTTCAGAATATTTACAATACAATATAGTGATTTAACACTTGCATACAATACCCGGTGCTCATCACGGTAAGTGCACTCTTAATCCCCATCAACTATTTCACCCATCCCCCCATTACCCTCCCCTCTGGTAACCATCAGTTTGTTCTCTCTAGTCTGTTTCTTGGTTTGCTTCCCACTCTCTTTTTTTCCTCCCCTGTGCTTGTTTGTTTTGTTCTTGAATTCCACATATGAGTGAAATCATATGGTATTTGTCTTTCTCTGACTGACTTATTTTGCTTAGCAAAATACTCTATAGCTCCATCCATGTTGTTGCAAATGGCAAAATCTCATTCTTTTTTATAACTGAGCAATATTCCAGGGTGTGTGTGTGTGTGTGTGTGTGTATGTATCACATCTTCTTTATCCATTCATTAGTCGATGGACACTTGGGGTGTTTCCATATAATTTGGTTTTTTTTTTTTTTTAAAAGTCGTGTTTCTTTTTTTTTTTTTTTTAAGATTTTATTTATTTATTTAACAGAGAGAGACATAGCGAGAGCAGGAACACAAGCAGGGGGAGTGGGAGAGGGAGAAGCAGGCTTCCCGCAGAGCGGGAAGCCCGATGTGGGACTCGATCCCAGGACCCTGGGATCATGACCTGAGCCGAAGGCAGACGCTTAACGACTGAGCCACCCAGGCTCCCTATAATTTGGTTTTAATCCAACAATGAATACTTACGTATTATATAAAAAAATGTAAAAGCACAGGTATGTGAAGTAAAACTTATAAAATCACTCATAAGCATATTGTGTATAAAAACCTGTTCACATTTTGCTCTCTTTGATGTCCTTCCGGGCTCTTTTTCTTATTATTTGATACTTAATGAAAAAATGGGATTATACTACATCTTCTGTTTTATTATCAACTTTATTAATTTAATTATCATAACATCTTTCAACAGGCTTCAATATATGTTGATTACACTTTTTAATAGCTTCAAAGTATTCTGTTTCATGATTATGCCATGATTGATTTAACTTATCCGTTATTGAGAGAATTCTTATTTCTAAGTTGTTGAAAAGTCTGTGATGTTTATGTAGCTGCAGAATTAATCAAACCATGACTTAGGTTTCAAAATTTCATGAATTACTATGTTTTTTTAAATTTCATTTTGGATAGTTACATTTTTTGTTGTTGTTGTTGTTCTTTCTGATTGGAGGATATTTTGTTGTGGCATCCCTCTGTGATGCTGGGGAAAGAACATGGTATATCTTAGGTCCTCTCTACACATTGAAACTTCTATCAGCCTTCTCTGAAAGGATTGGCCTGGGAAGAAAGGCAGATCAGCTTATGCACACATGCATTCCTCATGCTGACTCATTTGACTACCTGTGGAGTAGAAAACAAGTCAGCTACTTCAACCAAATCAAAATGCCTTGTCTATTGGTCATTTTCTGTAACCCACAAACAATTCATAAGGTATCCCAGTTTTCTTCATTCATGTGACAAAATTTTATGGGCACCAACTATGTGCTAAGCAGTGGGCTTGACCATAGGGACATATATAGATAATCTTAGGGCATCTCAGTAGTGAAGTCTTTATTATCATTTTGTCTTTCTGGTTGTCAGGTCAATTTCATCTCCCTCCAAACCTGGGGCTTTGGAGCAGACAGACGCTTGCACACCCATGCTAGCTGCCTGACATTGGGCAACTAGTTTACATTCCTTGTGCCAGTTTTCATATTATATTAATACAATTCAATGGGATCATCCATGTAAAATACATAGCATAGAGTAAATGGTTGAATATGAGATGGCCATTATTATTACCATCATATTCTACAGAAAAGCTTTTTTTTTTTTTGAGAGAGAGGGCTCATGTGAGTGGGGGTAGGGAGGGGCAGAGGGAGAAGGAGGGAGAGGACCTCAAGTGGACTCCATGCTGGGTGTGGAGCTCAACATGGGGCTTGAACTCATGACCCTGAGATCATGTCCTGAACTGAAATCAAGAGTCGACGCTTAACTGACTGAGCCACCCAGGCGCCCCATCGTCTACTGAAAAGCTTATAATCAAGTAGAAGAAAATGTATGGCCCGGTCATTTATTTATCTTAAGCAGCTGATGAAGAAAGAACTAATTAGTCCAAAGAATGAGCAGGGCGATAGGAGGAGGCCATTGGCTGACTCTCTGGGGTTAATTTAGCCATCACTTCCACATGGAGCTGGTACATTTAGAGTGCAAAAGGAACCTGCTGCTTGTGGATAATTAGTCAGGTTTTAATGAGTTATCATCAGGTGTTAATAACAGCTCAAGTGCAATATATCTTTTCACAACTTTCAGAGGATGTTCAAGATGTTTGCTGGATTCTCACTTCTCGGGCTTCTGTGTGGGCGTTAGGTATTGATCTGAGGAGGGCCAGATAGGTTGCTTCTATCTCCACAAATCCTAGGAATGGAGGTTTAATGGTGGCTACAATACTGTCACACCCAAGATGAGTAATATGGATATTACATGAATTGGGACAGATGCCTTTCCTAATGGGAAATGTCATTTCTTTGCCAGTGGGAGACATTTCTTCTTGTCCCCAATAATCCTGACAATAGAACCGTTTAAAAGAAACAAAACAAAACAAAACAAAAGCAAAAACAAACTGGAAACTATAAATTTCTACCAATAGAGTACTGCCTAAATGCATATTAGGACATCCATACAACAGAACACAATGTAGCCACTAAAAAGAATAAGGTGGATCTATATAGAATGGTGTCCAAGAGATACAAATTGGGAGAAAAGCTGCAGAAGAGTAACTAGGGTCTGATTTGATTGTAAGAGGAAGGAAGGGAGGAAGTGGGGGAGGATCAATAAGGGAAGACAGACAGACAGAAAGGAAGAGAAAGAAAGAAAAAGAAAGGAAGGAAGGAAGGAAGGAAGAAAGAAAGAAAAGAAGAAAGAAGAAAGAAAAGAAGGAAATAGAAAAAGAAAGAAAAAAAGAAAATGAAAGAAAAGTATTTCTTTGTAAAACCAGGCTTTCCTTTGCAGATCATAGATTACTCCAGAAATTGAGGACTAAGGTAGATTTTTATTGCAGGTAAAAGGGTGTGTATGTGTACAGGGGTTTTGAACAGCACCACATAGACTACTCCAAATCTTTCCCCATACTTTATTTGGAGTTTGAGTGCCCAGAACTGGATTAATTATATTCTATGGTTTGACATACATTATCATCACTGATCTATCCCCAGCCCTCTCATTTGTTATAATAGCATGGACACACATCCTTATAGTTCCTCTTGTACCGACCAGGAGAGCAAACAGAACTTGGTGGGGGAAAGAACTGTAAGGTGACTAGAGGGAGTGCGGAAAGGAGCTGGAGTTTGAATCCAGGCAGCGACTCTAGTGTTCTAGGTTGTGACCATAACACATCCTGCAGCCATGGAGTTCTGCATCCCCCAGCCATTCACAAGTGATCCTGTCTCCACCCTTCTCCTCACTCCACTCTTGCCCCTCCTTCCCTGGCTTCTCCCCTGCCAACCCTGTCCCACCTCCTGCTTCGACCCCTGTTAGCTTCAGACTTGCCTTTGAATTCTAGCTCTGCTGCTCCCTGGCTGTGAGATCTTGGCCCTGTGACTTAATTTCTCTGCGCCTCTGTTTTCTCATCTCTAAAATGGGAGCAACAATTTTTACGGCTGAGGATTAAGCGAGATAATCCATATACTAGCATGGTGGCTGGCACAATATAATTACTCCATTAGTATTGTTGTTGTTGTTGCTGAGATCTTTTTTTTTTTTTTTTTAAGATTTTATTTATTTGCGAGAGAGAGAATGAGAGACAGAGAGCATGAGAGGGAGGAGGGGCAGAGGGAGAAGCAGACTCCCTGCCGAGCAGGGAGCCCGACGTGGGACTCGATCCCGGGACTCCTGGATCATGACCTGAGCCGAAGGCAGTCGCTTAACCAACTGAGCCACCCAGGCGCCCCTGTTGCTGAGATCTTATTTGTAGATGTTCAGGTGTCCTTCCCCCAAGTTCAAGAGCTCCTCAATGAAAAAGACTGTCTCCACCAGCAGTCTCTTCTCCTGGGTCATTTTGGAGATAGATAATTCTATGGCAGCATCTGGCACATTTCCTCTTCCACTCCATCATGGTGTAAAAAGGCAGGATGGGGCGGAGGTCCAAGAGTATGGCCTTTGCAGCCAGGGAAATTGGTATCAACCTGTAGCTTTTCCACTTATGAACCAAATGACCTTGGGCAAATTATGAGCGCCACCAGGCCTGCCATTAATAATAGCTCCAGCCTGAGGGCATCGTGGTGAAGGTTGGTGGAGATCATTAGTGCATGGAAGACACTTATTGTGGTGTTGGCACACAGTGGTGACCCAGCAAGTGCAAGCTCTTATTAGCATTCTTGCAGGAGCTGGTGGAGGATGCTGAGGCCTGAGGCTGCCCCTCCTCCAGTTTCTAAAGCCCAGGTATTTACTGTAAAGCATTCTGCAGGCACCTGCAGGGATTTCTGCTGTGTGTTGGGCAGCCATGGCCCATTGGGATCAGTGGAAGGCTCTCTTCCTCTTGTCTGTCCCGCCCAGGGGTTTTCTTTTTGTGCGACAGATTTCTATTCAGGGATCATCTGCCAGAGACTTGGACCACGAATTTTTACTCTGCTTTTCAGATTTTCTTCCCTTAATGGTCCTGTTCTGTGCTGTCGCCCTGGTGCCCTCCCTCCTCTCTAACCCTCAGCAGCTGTCAGGAAATGTTTATAGAAGAAGCTTTTCTTTCTCTTTTTAATAGTCTCCTAGGTTGCAACTTCCCAAATGAGGACCTTGTTAACCAGAAGGACTCTAGGCGACTGATTTACATTCCAGGCATAAAGGGAGGGAAAAAAATAACAAAGGGAGAAAGAAAATGCCAACATATCCATGGACTAGTTCCAACACCCTCTCTGATGAGGAGTGTATATATCTGTTTATGCTCTGGATGCTAAGGGATTCCTTCTAGATTCTAGTATTTAACCTGTTATTCTTGGGTCACGTGGATTCTTTGTTCCTCTTTTGGGTGTGCTGAAAACAAGAGTAACAATTTTATACACCTGCCATTTAAACAAAAGACTTATTGCTTTCAAATAATAAAGGTACCTGTTTCAACAGAAATGTTAATACCTCAGCAAAGATGGTGTCCAAGCTCATGGTGGCTTCAGAGGATGGCTAAGGGCTCACCTGCTATCACCCTGCACAGATACTGATGAGCCAATGTCTCTCCATGGGTAGTTGTGAAGGGGTCATAAAACGTACAGGTGAAAGTCTTTGGTGGCCAGAATTCTAGCTCAGTGGTTCAAGGAAAGCTTCGAGAAGGAGGGAGTGCATTTGGAACTGGGCTTTAAAAGTGGGTGTCATAGACAATGCAGGTTCTTCCCCATTCCCCTCTACTTCCAGAACTTCCGTAACAATAGAATCCCTAAATTTTTAGCTGGGTCATCCCCCCTAACTCCAAGTAAAGACTACAGTTCTTTGGAATATTGCTTGCAGAAATCTCTACAAATATTCCCTTTCCTGTGTGCACATCCTTTTGCAATGTGACTTTGCAGTCCCTCCTATTTAATTGTGGAGTCTATTTCCACACCCTTGAAGCCAGGCTAGATTTGTGATTTGCTTTGGCCAATACAATGCAATGGAAGTGACATTGTGTCATTTCCAAGCCTAGGCCTCCAGAGGCCTTGCATACCTCCACTCAACCTTCTGGGATCCTGCCCAACCATCATATGTGAGCCAGAGTTAGCCTTCTGGAGGGTAGGAGCCCTTTTGGAGCAGAGACAAACTTTCTTAGCTGAGGTCATCTTAGACCAGCCAACTTCCAGCCAAGCAAATAGTTAACTACAGGTACATGGGTAGACTCACTTGAGGCCACAAAAACTGCCTAGCTGAACTCAGCCCAAGTTACCGACCCATGGAATCAAGTACTGGATAAATGCTTATTGTTTGAAGATACTATGTTATGAGGCAGTGGTTTGTGATATATCAAAACTAACTAATACAATTTCCCATGCAGCTAGATGTATCTATGTAACTAAGTTTTGTTGGAAGACATGTAAGCGAAAATGCTGTGCATGATTCGGGGACAGGGGGCATGTGGATTTCTTTACAGGGAGGAGGCCTTCTCTTCTTCAATCTTTCTTCCTTCCTAATGACTAGAATGAGAATGTAATAGTTGGAGCTCCAGCAGCCATTCTGGGTCAGGAAGAGGGTTTGGGAAGGAACCCATGACAGAACAAAACACTAGGAGGATCTTGTTCCTCTGAAACCGTAGATTACCTTTCCAATCTTATTCTGACTACTTCTAAATTTATTAAGCAAAAGAAATAAATAAACTTTTATATTGTTTAGGCCCTGGTGTTTTGAGTTTTACAGTTAATCATAGCTGAACCTAATCCACAAAAATACAAATGGTCAGGATTTAGATAAGCAGGGGGATAAAGAAGAGTACTCAGGTTAGAGGGAACTTGTCAAGGGAATATCACGGATAATGTTGCAGAAAAAGACAAAGTGTGGGTGGTGGGTGAGCAACAGTGAAAAGTGGCATGGTATTACCTAAGGGGAGCAATGAATGATAGAACTAGGAATCATTTGGGGCCAGCTTTTTCAAGGCCATGAAGAAATTTGGAGAATATGATAAAACAGATGTCTGAAGGCTTATAAAGATCAGAGTAAGGAAGTCTTTTTTCTGCATTCATTGATTCATTTCCTCTGGGAAGTTTATGTTCCAGTGAGGGAGACAAATTAACAAAATAATAGGATAATTATAGATTGTGATTAATGGACTGTGTGATATGGTGGAGACTGTGGGATAGAGGCAAATACTTTAGATAGAGTGGTCAGAGAAAGATCGTGCCAGGCACTGTGCTGAAGTCTAGGGACACAGGGAGAAATAACACACAGTTCCTGTCATTGAAAAGATCATAGTCTAGAGTAGGGGTAGGGTTAACTGGGAACAATTTCCTAGAGGAGGTGGGAGAGAGCAAAGGAAGTAATTTAGTCTTCCCATCTGTATCAGTCAGATATGGCTGCGATAAAGCTGTGGAACATGCATGTCCCCAGTCCTTGCTTACAGCAAGAATGATTTTTGTCACACAGGTCTGCAAGTAGGCTGTGATTCTGTTGGACTCTGTTGGATTAGTTTGCTTGATTCCAGGCTATGGGTTGGCCCAGGTCTGCTGTATATATCTCCTCATCTTGGGACCACTGGCTACCCAGGATTTGATCTTCTCAGGGTGGATGTCAGAAGTGTAATAGATCAAGCGGAATCACAGAGGTGTATGTAAAGCCTCTACTTCTGTTACATCCGCTCACACTGCTGACCCTAGCAAGTCACATGATCAAGACTGACATCCATGGGTCAGAAGGAACACTCCCCCCACAGTGAGAAAATTTCAAAGGTACAACGGTGTTTAATGCTGTAGTGGAGGGAATGAAGATTTGGGAACACTCATTCAATCTTTCATACCATCGAAGGAAATGAGGTACTTCTCCATTTCTTCAGAACTCTCATGTATGTCTTAATAGTTTTCCTACTTTTTTCAAGAAATATTTTCTATTTCTCATGAGATTTATGGCAACGCACCATATTTCTTTTTGTTTAAAATTTTACTTAAAGGGGCACCTGCGTGACTCAGGCAGTTAAGCATCTGACTCTTGGTTTTGGCTCAGGTCATGATCTCATGGTCATGAGATCAAGCCCCATGTTGAGCTCCATGCTCAGCGCAGAATCTGCTTGAGATTCTCTCTCTCTTCCCATGCCCCTCCCCCTAAGCTCATGCGTGCTCTCTCTCTCTCTCAAAAAAATAATATTTTACTTAAAAAATCACATATGGTAATTTTGTGGTAAAAGCTTCAAAAAATAATACTGACAGATATAACAGTGAACATAAAGTTGGCCCTTCCAATGAGGAAAATCCTGGGTTTCTTTTTGGAGGTATTCTGTGTGTGCACAGCCAAATTCTTTAAAATTAACTTTTTATTTTAATTCCAGTAGAGTTAAAACACAGAACCAAATATTTTCTGACATTAAAAAAAATACAAAATGGCATCCTCCTACACTTGTTCTGCTGCATCTCCCCTCCCCTTTTTTCCTACTTCACCATGTATCTTAGAGGTAGTGCTATTTCAGTTCTGCTAGTCCCATTTCATTGTCTTTAATGGCTGCATTGTTTTCCACTGTGAGGCTGTGCTGTAATTTATTTAATCAGAGCCTTATTGAAAGACATTTGGATTGTGTCCAATCTTTTGCCACTATAACCAAGGCTGCATTAAGTATCCTGGAACATCTATCTTCATGCACACGTATGAGTGTATCAGTAGGTTAAATCTCTAAACAGAAATTGCTAGATCAAGGGATATGCATCTTCACGTTTGATAGATATTGACTCTCTGTTTCTCAAAAGAAAGAATGATTCCTTCCAGCATGTCTACAAATCTTTCTCTGTTCCTTTTGTCTTCTTCTGATTCTTGCCCCATGGTATTGTTCGGGGCTGAACCAATGGAATAAAGTAGCTCAAAACGTATTCCTGTAGGAACTCTGGGGAAACTTTGAGTGGTATCCTTTAAATCTTGGCAAATTTTGAAGATGGGAAGAACCTGGCACTACTGTTGTTACCCAGATCATCCTTTTAATGAGAGCACTGGAGGAACATCGAATGTGTATTCACAAACATGTTTACTGAAGAACTCCATGCTGCAAATGGAATGATTTATATCCCTGGGAGATCCCAGTAAAAAATGTGCACAGTACCCTTTAATTTGATCTGCTTTCCCTCTTGCACCTAAATATTTAGGGCAAACAGAAAATAGTCCTGATTTACAATCTCTATAAAATTTTTAAACAACCTAATAGGACATTTGATCATGAAATTGCCTGAAATAATGTTGGTAGTAGTCGGCCATATTTCTCTGAAATGGCCTGTAACTTCAGTGCAAACCCCCAAACATGGGTTTTTCCCCCCTGCTAATAACAGTCTTATTAATAAAAGAGTGATTTTCTTTCCAGATCCTCGGCAGCTGTGTTCCGGTGCCTTTGTTCAATAAAAGTAGAGATAATAACTGTCTCTAAAAAGAAAATGTGCCAAGGTCCTCAGGAGAAGTGGTGAAAACAAGTCTCTTATTAAATCATATCAAATTGTGTTTCTTGTCTACTTTTTTCATTTTGTAAGTCACAGTCATATCTGCTAGTTTTGGTAAACCCTGCCTCACATTTGTCAAAAGAAAACCACTTGGAGGCTTGGTATTCTTGAAGTTAAATGCTGCGTGATCAATCAGTGTGATAAATTTCCCACAATTAACTGTCATGATGACATTTCTGAGTCTGTTTCTCTATTTACCCCTGCTGATATCTTTTGAGATTGGTTAACTTCTGAATATGTTCTCAGATGTTCAATGGATGCCTAGAAAAAAAGAGTAGCAGGAAAGTGTAGTCAATAGGTCGATAGGTGGGGTTTTTACCTGTGCACAGCTTCATCACCCCTCTTAGAGTAAAAGCATCTTTATTTTCCTTGAGGGCAGGTGGCTCACATGGGCTAACTCTCTTCCTAGTCTCGGGGTGGGCCTGCCCAATCAAAACATCCTTGCTCAAGGTGGACCAATCAGAGCCAGGGAGAATCGTGGGACTAGTGGAAATGAGAACTTTCTTCATTGGCATTCTTTTTTTTTTTTTTTTAAGATTTTATTTATTTATTTGACAAAGAGAGAGACAGCGAGAGAGGGAACACAAGCAGGGGGAGTGGGAGAGGGAGAAGCGGGCTCCCTGCTCAGCAGGGAGCCCTATGCTGGGCTCGATCCCAGGATTCTGGGATCATGACCTGAGGCAGACGCTGAACGGCCTGAAGGCAGACGTTGAACGACTGAGCCATCCACACGTCCCTTGATTGGCATTCTTTTTTTTTTTTTTTAAAGATTTTTTATTTATTTATTTGAGAGAGAGAGAATGAGAGAGAGCACATGAGAGGGGGGAGGGTCAGAGGGAGAAGCAGACTCTCTGCCGAGCAGGGAGCCCGATGCGGGACTCGATCCAGGGACTCCAGGATCATGACCTGAGCCGAAGGCAGTCGCTTAACCAACTGAGCCACCCAGGCGCCCCTTGATTGGCATTCTTGAAAGAACAAGATATAAACCTGCTTATGATTCTCTTTCTTCTCCATGGGAAGAGTACTCTTGAAGGAAGACGAAACAGAAAATGGAGGAAGAAAGATTCCTGATGAGACCACTTGAATTCTTGAATCTAATCATACCCGAAGTCTTACCCATCAAATAGGCAAGGAAATCAATTTCAATTTTTTGCTTAAGTCCGTTTCTGTTGGGTTTCTGCCACTTGCCTCCAAAAGAGTCCTAAACACTTGTGTTTTATAACTTTCAGTAAAATCTCGTGTGTATGAGAGCATGTCCAACACCGGCATTACTGATGTGTATAATAATATATCCGCTCTCTTTTCTCTCGTGTTCTCAGTGGTCACCATTGTACAACGGACTGTCTTCAGACTGGAGCACCTGCTCATCAGACGGTCTTGGCCCAGCATATCTCCTGTCTTCTCAAGAATTCTCATCGTTAGAATTACTCATGATTGGGGTGCCTGGACGGCTCAGTCGGTTAAGCATCTGCCTTCAGCTTAGGTCATGATCCCAGGGTCCTGGGATTGAGCCCTGCATTGTGCTCCCTGCTCAGTGGGGAGCCTGCTTCTCCCTCTCCCTCTGCCCCTCTACCCTGCTCATGCTCTCTCTGTCTCTCACTCACTCTCTCAAATAATAAATAAAATCTTTAAAAAAAAGAATTACTCATGGTTGTCCCATATTCATACTCTATGGATATGGGATTTACCTGTGTTATGCCCAGTCCTTCCCCTGCCCTCCCCCAATAGCTCAGTAGTTCCTTGTGAATGTAGTTGTACTCATCTGTGCCCCAGAGAGCTTGGAATGCGATTTCCAGGCAGCCAGCCACTGGTATCTTCTCCCAGCCTTGCATCTCTAAGATCTTGGGTCCATTTCTAGCTCTTCCCTTGCCTTGCTCAAATTAAGCAATGACTTGATTTATGGGAGAAGAGTTGATGTAGACAGGGGTGTGGACTAACATTTACAGTGTGCCCTCTGCCTGTCAGACACTCTGCTGGGCACATTCATGTGTGCTTGTACCATCTTGTGTTTACCATAACACGTAATGTCATTGTCTATTTAATACTTTTTATGGTCTTGACACTGTGCTAAGTGTCTCATCAAGTAATATCTAATTAAATCCTTACAGAACCAGGAGAGAGGTATTATTATCTCCAGGGTTAAGCTGAGGCTGAGAAAGGTTAAGTTATTTCCCAGTGTCATGCAATGAGGAAATGGTGGGCGCAAGATTTCCACTCAGGCCTGAATGACCCAGAGTCCAGTTTTCTTATTTCTTACACCAGCACTGACTGGCCTATGCCTCTTGCTCACCTATGAACTTCCAACCTCACAGCACTCGTGTGTTATCTTTGGTCCCCAATTCTCCCTCCTTCTAGATCCTTGCATAGAGGAGTAGGTTCTCAAAAATTACATACTGGATGAAGAAATCTTTACAACAACTCTGGAGGGCGAGTGTTTTTCTTTCTGTTTTACACATGAGCAAATTTCGGCTTAGGATGGGTAAGGAACTGACCTAAGGCCAGGAACTAGCATTCATAAAATCTAATCCTATAATCTGGAAGTTTCGTGCTCTGACTGAGAATTGAGAAAGATATTATAGAAGCTAAAGAGAGGGGTCTTTGGGATGTTCATGCATTCCACCATAGATAGGTTAATGAAGCCTCTATTAGGCTGGATTACTGTGCAGAAAGCAGCGCAGACATTTTATGAAAAGAAAGCTGCATCCATGTTACTGAGTCTGTATTTGGCTCCTTATAACTTGTAAGCAGGCAGAACACTGCTTCACGGCGCTGGACAAAACTCAAGTGAAAATGACTCCAGTGGGGAAATCTTTTTTGGAAACCGAAATGGTTGTTTTAGGAATCCGTATTGTAATTTTTCACTTCTTAATCTCTGGTCTCTTGAGTCCCAGTCTGTATCCTGGGTGCAGTGGATATGGGATTCCAGTGACTTTGCCCAGTGCAAGGATCACTGCAATGGAAGGCAAACAGGCTCAGAGTGTGGAGAGGGGAAGCACGATAGGTATTTAGCAGCAGAAGCTGGGACTCTGGTAGATGGAACCGACAGCTCTAAAGGGCACCTCAAGGAAACACATTTCTTGGGGCTTCTAAGAACACAAGAGCCCATGGTCTGATGTGGCTATCTCTGTTTGAAAGTGCTGACATTCTGTTCAGCTAATGATGAGTTTTCTTCTCTTTCTTCCCAACACCACGGCGAGGCAAAAATGCAAGGGAAGAAAGAACAAGAAGCAATTTCCAAAGTCTTCAGGGTCCCTAGGATGGCTTTTGAACTAAGTCATTCTGTCATCCTCAGGCTGCTTGTGCTTTTGGAGTAGTCATTGGCAGATTAATGAGTTTCATGAAAGTTAAGAGAAAATAGCAGCTTAAAATAGCAGTGAAATTTTCAAGGGTATTTTTGGGGAGAGGGTGAAATACTGTAGTCACCCTGATGTACTCATGGAAGCATCTAGGGTATGTCGTTAGTTAAAAATCACAGCCACAGAGCCAAGAATGCATATAATTTACCTACTCACTTACCCGCCTCCCATCCTTCCACCCATCTATCCATCCATCTATCCACTCACTCATCCATCCATCCATCCATTCATCCATCCATCCATCCATCTACCCACTCATCCATCCATCCATCTATCCACCTATCCATCCCTCTACCCACTCATCCATCCATCCATCCATCCATCCATCCATCCATCCACCTATCCATCCATCTATCCACTCATCCATCCACCCATCCATCCATCCACCCACTCATCCATCCATCCATCCATCCATCCACCCATCCATCCATCCATCCTCCACCCAACATCCATCCATCTATCCACTCGTCCATCCATCCGTCTATCCATCCATCCACCAACATCCATCCATCTATCCACTCGTCCATCCATCCGTCTATCCATCCATCTGTCTTCCACCCACCTAGCCATCCATTTTATCCATTCACTTAACATTTAACAAGCACAGACAACATTCCAGGCATTACCTAAGGCTACCAATACTTGGTTCTCAGGAAGTCCCAAGACTGCGTTTTTTGCTATAATATAATTTCAGAAAGCAAATTTGCTGTTGGGAGTTTCCGCTAAGGTGAAGCAAAGTGTTGTATTGAGTTTATATAGATTTGACTCTTATATAACTGTACACTTGGCACTGAAAATCTTATGCAACTTATTTGGGAAAAGATGGTCTATGGTACAAGTTGCTGCTTCATGCAGAAAGATGGGCTGCAAGGAACAGTTTTTGTTTAGGGTTTGTTTTGCATTAGAAGCCATGAAATGTGGAGCTGAAGTTGTTGTTTTGCTGGGTCAGGTGTTGCTAGTCCACTAAAAATAAGCCCGTATCAGTGGTATTCTTAGAAACGAAGAAAACTCAGATGCAAGTGAAGTAATTTAGCGGACTTGTACTTCATTACGCTCCACCGCATTGAACTTCAGTAGAGTTCTGCTTTAAACACAGGAGGTAGAGTGTGGTGCTAAGTGTCAGGATCTGGAGGCACACAGCCTATTTCAGATCCCTGACCTACCACTTACTTACTCCATGGCCTTGGGGAAGTTGCCTACCCTCTCTGTTTTCAAAACCAAAAATAGGACAAACAATGATACTTGCCTCTTAGTGGGGTTTTTTTGTTTGTTTGTTTTTGAGGATTAAATGGGATAATGCCCCGAGAGCTGTGTCCCCACCATTTTGGTGAGCAAGTTTGGTCCTCCAGGGACACAGAGTAGATTCATTGAGATTCACTGGTCAGAGCAAGTTCTCCATGATTTTTTTCCCTCTCTTACATGATCTCCTCCATCTTTGGTTCTTCCTTTAACTCCTCCCACACCACAGGTGTTCCTCTAGTATAGGAATAGAGATTTCCCCAGTTCTCCCTTCATACGTTAATTTAGATATAACTACATAATTGATAAAATACAGAGTTGGCTCTGATTACATAAATGGTTTGGGACCCCAAACTTCACTTTTTTCCAGTCAACATTATATTTTTGATATCTCCTCATGTTGTTGCATGTAAATCCAATTCTTTACATTTTGACTGTGGCCTAGGAGACAACATATGCATAGACTACAATTCACTTATCCATTCCCCTAGTGATAAATGAACAGGGACATCAGAGTCTCTGCTGTCACAAAGAAAACTATGGTGAACAGCCTCATGCATGCGTCCTTATGGTTTTGTGGGAGAGTTTCTTTGGGGCATGTATCCAGGCGTGGAGACTGTTGGGTGGATGAGCAGTTAATTGCCCCCAGGATTGAAAAATTTCTATTTGGGATGGCTGCTTAGTTTGCACTTCTCCATAGCACTTGAAGTTCTCTGACTTTGTGATTTTTGCCAATATGATGGGTATAAAGTGTTATATCATTGTTGGTTTAATTTGCTTCTCTCTGATTACTAATGAAGTTGAGTATCTCTTCATATACTTGTTAGCCATTAGTGTTCCCTCTTCTATTAATTTTCTTTTCATAGACTTTACCCATTTTTCTACTGGGTTTCCTGATTTTTTTCTTGCTGTGTTGTAACGGTTTCTCTAGATTTCAACACGAGCCCAGTTTTAGACATTGCACACATCTTCTCATGGTCTACAAGAGTGTTCAGTGTGTAGATTATGTCCCTTCCTGCGCAGAAATCATAGTTTTAGTGCAGTCAAACACTTCATGTCTCCCCCTGATGCTGATCTTTTTAGATCTTGCTTTCAAATCTGCACAATTCTAAAGTCATGAAGATATTTCCTCCATTTTCTTTGATTACTTTTATAATTTGTCTTTTGCTTTCAGGTGTGAAGGAAGGAATCTAATTTTATTTTTCCCATGCAGGGAACCAATTTTTCCAATAAAATTTACCAAATAATTCAATCTTTCCCAATTGACATATAATGCCAAGTCTCCTATACATGTAGGAGTATTTCTGAATCCCTTTGTTCCTTCATGGATTTATTTATCTGTTCCCAAGACTACACCACACTTAAAAAAGAATTACTGTCACTTAGCAATATGTTTTAATATTCAGTAAAGTGAGTCCCTCCTCTAGTCCCATTTTTTTTCAAAATTACCTTAGGTATTCATGCCTTTTAAATTTCTGTATACATTTTGGAATCCATTTTTCAAATTTCTCAAAAATTTTGCTGGAACTTTGATTAGAACTGCATTATGTCCATGCATTAATGTTGAGGGAAAATTAATATCCTTATAATGTTAAGTTATTCTATTTGTGAACCTGGTGTTTGTCTTAATCTATTCAGGTCTTTTATAATGGCCTTTATAAGAGCTTTTCTCCATGAAGCTCTAGTGCATTCATTTTTGCAGGGAGGTGTGTTTCATTCCTACATATGTTATGTTTTTTTGTTGCTCTAATGTTTTAAATATTCTGTACAATCCCTGGCACATAGTGAGCACTCAGTAAATGGTACTTATTATTGTTGTAGCTATTATAAAAGGAGGAAATCATGGAGGGAGAGTCTCCAACTGTCTTTAAGAATCATCATGGTGCTCTGCAAATAATATGGATGTGGAGCTAGACACACCTGGGTGCTGGTTCTGATTCCATCATTAGCTGTGTGACCTTGAACACACTTCTTGAATTTCTGGGCCTCTGTTTCTTCTTTAGGGAAATAATGTTCATCCTACCAGTATTCTAGGTATGGTATGAGCATGCAATGAGATCACAGACTAGTAACACACACAGTGACTGGCACATAGGTGCTCAGGAAGGAGTTCCTCTCTCTCCCTTGTGAAGAGGTGAAAAGTTTGTCACACAGCTGCCCCTTTTCCCCATGAAACAATTTCTACACTTGAAATCCACTTCCAAACTTTGTCTTTTCTGACCGATGGATACAGAGAGTGGGCATACACACCCCGTTAGCCTTACATCTTTGGAATATAAAGATCTTTAGATGACACCTTAGCCTTTTCATCTTTAGAATATAAACTTGAGGGAAGGAAGCACAGTTGACTCCACAATCTGTCTGGCTTCAGGTGGTCTATCCAAGCCAGTCATGCTAATGCCATTTCCCTATTCAGTGACTGGTTCAGGGATGGGCAGGCCCATGCTAGTCTGGACCAATAAGATGCTAGGAGGGCCTTGCTGAGGGCTTCTGCGAAAGGAAATCCAGTTTTCCTCCTTCACTATGCTGGGATTAGAGAGGCTCCCTGCCCTGGTTTCTCCTGGCAGTCATGTCAGGGAGGCGAGCCAGGCTGGGGAAGAAGCCAACACTGTGGAGTGGGGCAGGGGCGTGGGGTGCAGAGAAATTCTGAGTTCCTTTTTAAAAAAAAACTTATTTTATTTAAATTCAATTGGTTAACATATAGTATATCATTAGTCTCAGATGTAGAGTTCAGTAATTCATCAGTTGCATATAATACCCAGTGCTCATTATATCACATGCCCTTACTGCCCATCACGATTGTGATCTGAAGAGGCGCCTGTACCCCAATGTTTATAGCAGCAATGTCCACAATAGGCAAACTATGGAAAGAGTCCAGATGTCCATCAACAGATGACTGGATAAAGAAGATGTGGTATATATATATATATATGTAGATATAGATATATAGATGTAGATATGTATAATGGAAAATTCTGAGTTCCTGATGTCAATGTTGAACTGCTGTGTTGACAGAACCTGAAGCCTCCTTCCCCCTCAACTTCCTGTTATGTCACAAGACTTAATTTAGTCAGTTTGAATAGTGTTGTGAATTGAATTGTGTCCTCTCAAAATTTATAGGTTGAAACCCTAACCCCAAAATGACTGTAGTTGGGGATGAGGCCTTTGAAGACGTAAAATTGAATGAGATCATAAAGGCAGGGTCCTAATCCAATAGGCTGGTGTCCTTGTAATAAGGGGAAGAGACACTGAGAGTCTATGTGCACAGAAGAGAGACCATGTGAGGACACAGCAAGAAGGTGCCTTCTGCAAGCCAAGAAGAGAGGACCCACTAGAAACCCACACTGCCAGCACCTTGATCTTGGACTTCCAGCCTCCAGAACTGTGAGAAAGCCACCCAGTCTGTGATGTTTTGTTAAACAGCTCTAGCTAACAAAAATAGGAATAGACTTATTGGAAGTCTAACGCACCACAGTGGATTCAAGTCTCAAGTCTTTGGCATGAGTCTGCACATAATTGGTGCTCAAGAAATGTGTGATAATGAACCTGAGAATCATTGGGAATTTATAGAGTGCAGTGAATCACACAATTCTGTGTGCTCTCAATTGTTTGAGCGTCTGAATGGCCTTTTGGTACAAATACAGACTTCCTAGTAGTGGCATCTTTTAGACGAGAAAAGTGGGGGTTAACAAGTCTAAGTGATATGCTTAGTCCGAGTAGCTAGATAAGTGGTCCACATGGGATAAGAACTGAGGTCTTTTCACTCCTCTTTTAGTACATTTTCTAATATGCTCAGTCTCCACTAGGCTGTGAGAAACCTGAGGATGGGAGCTACCTCTTACATACTTTTCTAGCCACAACCCTCTAGCAGACAGTCTGTTTCTTAATGGTCATCACTATGTTTTGGAAGAATAAACACAAATAAATGTTATACGCTTGTTGCATCTTGAAAGCAGCTCTCATGGAAAAGCAGGGGAAGTGCTACCTCATTCTAGAGTATTTTTAACAATGTCCAGCATCCCATTTCAAAGGCAGTCATCATGGGTGTGGTCTATATCTCCGTGTGCAACTCCAGGCACAGATGTAACAAGCAATGATGACATTGCAAAGGTCACACCACCTGGTGAATCCTTTCAGACACAGAGGAAGGAGTCAAGAAGCAAAGATGGAAGAGGCAGTTTAGAGCTGTCATACTGGGTACCCCTGGGCGCAATTTGCACTCAACACATAAATCAGGCTCAGGGTCTATCTAGTTACTACAGAGCCATAGTGCCATTTGCTTGTCCATCAGCATGCTGAATTTGGCACATGGTCATTGGGTTTACCAATAACGGCCCCATAAATCCAGTTAGCATTTTCTTCTGGGTCCTGCAGAAGGTCCTTACCCAGCACTGGCCTTGATTCTCAAGGCGGGCTGGAGACACTTCAGACTCTTGATGGTGGGTAACAGGGCTGTGACTTGAGACCTTTCTGACTGTCTGGAAGCTCTTCCAATGATAGATCTTAAAGTTTAGATGAGGACCTCCCCTCCCATGAGGTCCTGTCATTCATAGAAGGAGTCCTGGTGTTACAAGAGTGGTTGTATTTGTCATTGTTTTTTTCTCTTTGCTGTGTGTCACTTCCCTTGGGGCACTACCCCTTGCCTTTGTTGCATGGCTCGGAACCTCACCCCTGCCTACAGGGCTGAGTCAGTGACCACACTGGGCAATCTGAGGTCGCTCTTGACAATCTGAATCTTGAGCCAAGACACACGGGGTGGGAGGTGATCGAAGCAAAGTCATTTACTTTTGAGACTGTTGATGAGTTTCTGCTTCTATCTCTCTGACAAATAAAATTATAAGATCTTTAAAGCACACATGATGGTGAATGTCGTAAGTACATTGATATACATATACATTATGAAAGGAGTTATCCCGTCTTAATCCCATTTTGATTAACATATCCATCTATATATATTACTATATAGATATGTATCTCTCCCCTTCATTTCTGTGACCTTCCAAGTATCCTTTCAAGAAATAATTAGTTCTGGGCGCCTGGGTGGCTCAGTTGGTTAAGCGACTGCCTTCAGCTCGGGTCATGATCCCAGGGTCCTGGATCGAGTCCCACATCGGGCTCCCTGCTCTGCGGGAAGCCTGCTTCTCCCTCTCCCACTCCCCCTGCTTGTGTTCCCTCTCTCGCTGTGTCTCTCTCTGTCAAATAAAAAAAAATAATAATAATTAGTTCTTTCTTGGGTATGTTAGGGTAGATTTCTATTGCTTGCTCTAAATACCTCTAAGTAATACAGATGTAGATAGCACATTATAGTTTGTTTTATTATTATTTTTTAAAAGGTTTCATTTATTTGAGAGAGAGAGAAAGCATGAGCAGCGGGGAGGAGCAGAAGGAGAGGGAGAAGGAGGCTCCCCGCTGAGCAGGGAGCCCAATGAAGGGCTCCATCCCAGGACCGCAGGATCATGACCTGAGCTGAAGGCAGATGCTTAACCGACTGAGCCATCCAGGTGCCCTGTTTTTTTATTTTTATTTTCCAAAATAAAATACCTTTGAAAATACCTTTGTTGAAACTTTTAACAATGATAATGTTGATGAAAAACATTCCTCCATTATTTTTTTTAAGATTTTATTTATTTTTTTAAAATTTTATTTTATTATGTTATGTTAGTCACCATACAATACATCATTAGTTTTTGATGTAGTGATCCTTGATTCATTCCTCCATTATTAACACCTTCCTGTTAGCATAGAGAAACAGCAATAACAGTTTATGTTACTCTACGTTCACTGTTTGATGAGCTCAGTGTTAGGAGGCAATATAGAGACCCAGAGCTTGGACTTCATCTGTGTTCAAATCTAGGCTCAGTCACTTCCTAGCCATGTGACCTTGGGCAAATTACTTAACCTGTCAGAACCTTAGCAGTCTCATTCGTAAAATAGAAAGAATAGCAACACTTACAGGGATGTTATAAAGCTTAAATTAGTTAATACATATAAAAACATGCCTGGTATATAGTAAATACATGTTTGCCCCTTATTGTTGGATATTTTAGCTAAGAAGAAAGAAAGAAAGAAAGAAAGAAAGAAAGAAAGAAGAAAGAAAGAAAGAAAGAAAGAAAGAAAGAAAGAAAGAAGAAAGAAAGAAAGAAAGGAAAGAAAGAAAAGAAAGAAAAGAAAGAAGAAAGGAAAGAAAGAAAGAAAAAGAAAGAAAGAAAGAGAAAGAAAGGTCTCCTTGAGCTGCTGTAACTTGCCCAAGGCCACACAGGTAGGGCATGTGGGAGCTGGGATTAAATAAAATCATGCTCCTGAGTGCCCCGCCTAGAGCCTAGCACATAGAGAATGCTCTCTAGACTGCAGCTGTATTATTCTTCTAAGTGTCTCGTGAGCCCAGACTTGAGACGAAAGTGTGTGAAAGCTGCCCCCGGAAAAATTAAAAGCACAAATTAGGCACTCTCTCCTCTCTCTGCTATCACCTTATACACCTTCCTTTCCCTGCTCCCTCCAGAGTGGCTATCAAGTCCTCTTTCAAATAATCCGCGCTGCTATGCTGCTTATAATGGACATATCTGCTGGCATTGAAGATAAAGTCCTTCCTTCGCCTCCTTGCATTTCACTGGGAAATTCCACCAAAGACCCTGGTAGCTTCCTCAGCCAAAGCATTTAGGGGGCATTGGTCTCTCCCTCTGGGGAGACTCTGGAGATGTCCCTTTGGGAGAGTTATTCATCCCTGCTGAGGTCTCAATAATTAACATTTGGCCTCAGGAGGGTCATTGTCCCTGAGCAGCACTTCCTACTGTGGGTTACAGGAGATGTACTTTTGCTATGGTAGGGGAAAGCGTGAATGTCAAGGGCACGTCCTTACGGAATTAGAACATTGGAATACAGGCACGTGTGTGCACGTGTGTGCACGTGTGTACACAATAAATAATTTATTTAGTCCCAGCTGGTGCTGGTGGTGCCTGCATTATTTCCTTAACACGTATTATTTAATTCTGCTCTTACAGACGTCTTGAAAGTTTGGCGCCGTTTTCACGGTTTATGGACTAAGAAATTGGGGCTCTGGAGTGGGCATCTGCTGTCTTCTCTTATTCAGCATTTCCCCCTTTGTCATGAGCATGTGGCTTGAGGAGAATTGACTCGTGGCTTTTTATGCCCGAGAACTGGCCAGTCCGAATATCCTACGCTCCTACCCTTTTACTGGTTTAGAGATGGCCCTGTGAGGCCAATGAGGGCCAGATGGGCAACTTCTGTTGGAGATGTAGGGACCATGCTGTCTTCTTTTCTTGGCTTGAGTGGCTCTGGCTGTAGAAAGCCAGCCTGCAGGAGATAGGGACATCCTAGCCTAACTGAGAATAAAGCCAACACCGAGGAAAGAGAACTGGAAGATGAGAGAAGGCTTCTCCTTGTTATCCTTTGTGCTTCTAGATCCAGACATGCCTCCAGCTTGAATGTTCCCAGACTTTTCAGGTGAATCAGCAAAGTCATTTTTGTGCTCAATCCAGCTTTGACCCGGGTTTTCTGTCACTTGCCATGGAAAGAATCCTGATGAATGTAGGCTCAGAGAGTGAATGGACTGAGTGTTTGTGTCCGCGCCTCCCAGCACACATACACAAGTTTATACATATATTGAAGCCCTAACCTCCCGTGTGATGGTATTTGGAAGTGGGGCCTTTGGGAGGTGATCGGATTGGGATGAGATCATGTGAATGGTGTGCCCGTGATGGGATTAGTGGCTTTAGAAGAAAAGAAGCCAGAGCTCCTTCTCCCCCTACCATGGGAGGATACAGAGAAGGGGAGACTTCTTACCAGGAGCTGAAATTTTACTGCACTTTGATCTTGGACTTCTTGCCCCCAGAACTGTGAGGAAGAAAAGGAATTTCTGTTGTTTAAGCCATTCAGGTAGAGGAATTCTGTTGGGGCAGCTGGAGTTGACTAATACAGACCCCAAGACTGCCTGGGTCCAAATCTCATCTTTTTACCTCCCACACCAACTGGCTGTAGGGCTACACTCCCCACCCACCAATGCACACAAATCAAACATCTGGAAAAAGGACCTTTACAGAAAGTGGCCTGAGGGCAGGGGCTGCCTCCTCAGTAGGGCTAGAATTAGTCTGGAGACGTAAAGCAGAAAGGGTCGTATGAGGTCATGTCTACTTGGCAGATGGGTCCAAACACTTCTAGCAGGTGCAAGCTAATGTTTCCAACCCTGTCATCCTTTCTGTCCCACGGGCTAGTATCCAACATAGCTCTGTCTCATCAAGAGAATATAATAAAACTCTTTGCTGGGAAAGGGACAGCTTTATTTCCGTCTAAAAGGCCACATTGAGAAGCTCACGAGCAACTCTCCTCGCAAGAAAAGAGAAGAATAATGGGGTAATGAATTAGTTCCTTACAACCCACTGACAGACTGATGGATCAGCGCAATGACAGACCCCAAATTGTGTCTTCTGCAAGTCTCCCCCAAAGAAAAAGTCTTTGTACTTTTAGACACTCCCTGAAAATGGAATGGAAATATGGCAGAAAGCCCCACTGTCTGGGGGACATACGTTGTTATTACTATTATAGCTATCACATAAGAGCCAGGATTCATGTGTTAAAACCCAAACGGGGAGTGATAACGGTACCAACGAGGCTCAGATAATATTCTTCCTGCGTCTTTCCTGTTTTGATAGCTGGCTGTACTGGAAAAAGCCATGCATCACTGGAGCCTTAATACAATTTAGGGTTACTATTCTGACTACCTTTCTTTGTGGCCCAAATAAACAATACTATAAAAAATATATATATATAAATCCCTGCATGGAAGCCTTATTTTCTGCCTTCAAAATGTTTTTAACCAAGATCCCCAATTTAGTTCTGGAAATTCCAATTTAATCCTGGATCCCAATTTAATTCTTTGGAGGATCAAGCACATTTCCGTACTCTCTGTTACGGAGCAGGGAGGAGGATGCAGTGTTCTCCGTGGTCAAGACAAATCCTAACCTTTGAGTAGGGGGCTTTTTTTTATTATATGTTATGTTAGTCACCATACAGTACATCATTGGTTTTTGATGTAGTTTTCAATGATTCATTGTTTGTGTATAACACCCAGTGCTCCATGCAATATGTGCCCTCCTGAATACCCATCACTGGGCTCACCCATCCCCTCCACCCCCCTCCCCTCTAAAACCCTCAGTTTGTTTCCTGAGTCCATAGTCTCTCATGGTTCGTCTCCCCCTCTGAAGCCCCCCCTTCATTTTTCCCTTCCTGCTATCTTCTTCTTTTCTTTTTTAATTTAATTTTATTGTTATGTTAGTCACCATACAATACATCATGAGTTTTTCATGTAATGTTCCATGATTCATTGTTTTTGTATAACACCCAGTGCTCCATGCAATATGTGCCCTCCTTAATACCCATCACTGGGCCAACCCATCCCCCCACCCCCGTCCCCTCTGAAACCCTCAGTTTGTTTCCCGGAGTCCAGAGTCTCTCATGGTTTGTCTCCCTCTCTGATTTCTTCCCATTCAGTTTTCCCTCCCTTCCCCTGTGGTCCTCCACACTATTCCTTATGTTCCACACATGAGTGAAACCATATGATAATTGTCTTTCTCTGCTTGACTTATTTCACTTAGCATAATCCCCTCCAGTTCCATCCAGGTCGATGCAAATGCTGGGTATTCATCCTTTCTGATGGTGAGTAACATTCCATTGTATTTATGGACCACATCTTCTTCTTTTTTTTTTTA